>NW_025939179.1:22692-23874 GCF_000764305.2 Hyalella azteca | reverse complement strand
ACTCCTTGGCTGACTCGTTGTCTCTATACTAGACGAGACACTGCTTGGCTGACTCGTGGTCTCTATACTAGACGAGACACTCCTTGGCTGACTCGTAGTCTCTATACTAGACGAGATACTCCTTGGCTGACTCGTTGTCTCTATACTAGACGAGACACTGCTTGGCTGACTCGTGGTCTCTATACTAGACGAGACACTCCTTGGCTGACTCGTGGTCTCTATACTAGACGATATACTGCTTGGCTGACTCGTGGTCTCTATACTAGACGATATACTGCTTGGCTGACTCGTTGTCTCTATACTAGACGATATACTCCTTGGCTGTCTCGTGGTCTCTATACTAGACGAGACACTGCTTGGCTGACTCGTGGTCTCTATACTAGACGATATACTGCTTGGCTGTCTCGTGGTCTCTATACTAGACGATATACTGCTTGGCTGTCTCGTGGTCTTTATACTAGACGATATACAGCTCCTTGGCTGACTCGTTGTCTCTATACTAGACGAGACACTGCTTGGCTGACTCGTGGTCTCTATACTAGACGAGACACTCCTTGGCTGACTCGTGGTCTCTATACTAGACGAGACACTCCTTGGCTGACTCGTAGTCTCTATATACACGGCTGTACTCGTTAGGTTCGCTCCTGTTAAGGTCGCATGCAAGCATCTCGCTGCTTACACCTTCCATGCATATTATGCTTATAATTACAATGGCGACATGAAATGTGTCAACATGATTCATCAGAGGGACTAATTTCTGTTACATGTCGCAAAACCTTATATTTGCATAATAATTAAGGGAGATCAAAGGAAGACAAGACTGGCGAGGAATATAGGCGATGTGCTACAGAGACACGAGAATAACAGGCCTGGTCGCCAGTGTAACATTCCTTTAGGGCCACACTTGCAATCCTAGGACGATAACTAAATTATATTAACCTAAATACATTTATTTAAATTACCCTAGATTACATTAATTTACATCAACTGAGATTACATCAAGCAATAGCACATAAAACAACATTAAATTACCCATAACTAATTGACAGAAGTAGTACCAGAATACAAGGTTCAGTATACACAGCCTGCACGGACGACATGAGCTGCAGACGAGGCGTGTGATGCATGAGCTGCAGACGAGGCGTGTGATGCATGAGCTGCAGACGAGGCGTGTGATGCATG
>NW_025939179.1:0-22294 GCF_000764305.2 Hyalella azteca | reverse complement strand
GGGCTCATGACTCACCCTGAACTGGAGGGGCTCATGACTCACCCTGAACTGGAGGGGCACATGACTCACCCTGAACTGGAGGGGCTCATGACTCACCCTGAACTGGAGGGGCACATGACTCACCCTGAACTGGAGGGGCTCATGACTCACCCTGAACTGGAGGGGCACATGACCTGTCTCTTATACACATCTAGATGTGTATAAGAGACAGATATACGGTTGCCTCATGGCACCTCAAGTGTTATGGTTGCCCCAGGTGCAAGGAAGGCGTTCAAGCAGCCAGGCGCGGGACGGCAGCTGGGGGGCGCTAAGCATGGAGAGCTGGGGGGCGCCATGGGGGGCGCTAAGCATGGGGACATGACTAAAGACTTCAAGACACGTCGCGGCAACGGTAAGCTGAGCGGCGCTAAGAAGCACGCGGCCAAGAAGACGGCGCACAAGACGCTGCGCACCCGACAGGCCAGGAAGGAGCTCAAGGAGAAGCTCGGCAAGAAGGAGAAGACGATCAATAAGGACAAGCAGAAGGCTAAGGCTTTGCTCAAGGAGGAAAAAGCTCAGAAGAAGAAAGAGAAACGAGAGAGAAAGGCTAAGGCGCTGGCTAACAAGAAACGGGAGTAGGTCCAGCCGTGACGAAACTCATGAAGCGCATGAAACATGAGATGCGTTAGTTTCAGTGAATGCAAAGATAAGTAAGCGAGGTTATGAACACGTGGCAAACTTATATATATTATAATCAAATAGCATAAGAGATATTGTTGCGTGGGTGCCATTGAACCTGCACGCCCTGTGTGTCAATGCCACAGAAATTACAGCTATAATATGCAGCAGTTAATACGGCTAGCCGTAGTGAAACGGTTAATACGGCATTAATATTAATAATAATATTATTATTTATTACTAATATTAGCGCTCATTGCATATGAACGTAAGGGATAAATAGCGCTCACTGCGCATGAGAGTCAGGAGTCGATCATGCATCTCATTCTATTCATTCTAATTATATTACCGTATGAGATTATGGAGTGTGTACTGGAGAATATGTTTGAGACGAGACCGAGTGCTATAGACACTGAGAGAACATGACGTCAGCACGAACTAATAAGTCTTAAAGGGCTGGGCACTTCAATATGTCATTTGCTGTAGCTTGCACGGCTGCCGCCATGTACTGATCATTGTAATAGCAGCACGTATAGGAGATAGTAGCAGCGTATCTATTCCTCTGTATTGTCTTTGTTACCTATACCGCCATATATCAATATAAGTCTTAGTGTATTTACTTATCCTTCACACTCTCATCGAACACCTGCTATAAGGTTTATAGCCTACATGAAATATATTTACGAGGGACATTCATCATATCATACCTGCCTGCCATCAGCGTAAGGAATGAATACGCTCATGTTGCGGTCACTGTGCATAAGCATATGAGACAAATACGCTCACTGTACACGAGCGTAAGGGATGAATACGCTGAAACATCAGCCGCTCGTACAGCTCCATACCTCACACATCAGCTCCCTGTACAGCTCCATACCTCACACATCAGCTCCCTGTACAGCTCCATACCTCACACATCAGCTCCCTGTACAGCTCCATACCTCACACATCAGCTCCCTGTACAGCTCCATACCTCACACATCAGCTCCCTGTACAGCTCCATACCTCACACATCAGCTCCCTGTACAGCTCCATACCTCACACATCAGCTCCCTGTACAGCTCCATACCTCACACATCAGCTCCCTGTACAGCTCCATACCTCACACATCAGCTCCCTGTACAGCTCCATACCTCACACATCAGCTCCCTGTACAGCTCCATACCTCACACATCAGCTCCCTGTACAGCTCCATACCTCACACATCAGCTCCCTGTACAGCTCCATACCTCACACATCAGCTCCCTGTACAGCTCCATACCTCACACATCAGCTCCCTGTACAGCTCCATACCTCACACATCAGCTCCCTGTACAGCTCCATACCTCACACATCAGCTCCCTGTACAGCTCCATACCTCACACATCAGCTCCCTGTACAGCTCCATACCTCACACATCAGCTCCCTGTACAGCTCCATACCTCACACATCAGCTCCCTGTACAGCTCCATACCTCACACATCAGCTCCCTGTACAGCTCCATACCTCACACATCAGCTCCCTGTACAGCTCCATACCTCACACATCAGCTCCCTGTACAGCTCCATACCTCACACATCAGCTCCCTGTACAGCTCCATACCTCACACATCAGCTCCCTGTACAGCTCCATACCTCACACATCAGCTCCCTGTACAGCTCCATACCTCACACATCAGCTCCCTGTACAGCNCACCGACCCCCCCCCACCTGCTTGAGCGTGGGCAGGTCCCCCAGCGGGGGAGGCAGGGAGCGCAGGTAGCCCCACACCTCCATGAACTCCGTCCGCGCCAGCAGCCCTTCCTCGCACAGCCGCAGCGCCGCCAGCGCGTAGCGGAACAGCACCTGCAGCAGTAGGTGCTTTATGTAAACCTTGCAACAACAAACCTTTATGTAAACCTCCTTGCAACATTCAAGAGACAACTGGACAAGTGGTTGAGCAAGATCCCGGACTGTCCAGTATTGGGAAACTACCATCAGCAAGTGACAAGCAACAGCATCTTGCATCAGCTGGCCCAAAGGAGACAAATAGACGGAACACGTCCAACGTTACATCTGATGACGACTCGGAGACGGAGGACGACGAAGGCGGCGCATCAGCGTGACCGTGGACTAGGAAGTCCCGAACTCATCATAAGGTCGTAAGGTCATGTATAGCGCCTGCAGCAGTAGGTGCTTTATAGTGAACAGCACCAGCAGCAGTAGGCAGGTGCTTTACATTGAACAGCGCCTGCAGCAGTAGGCAGGTGCTTTACATTGAACAGCGCCTGCAGCAGTAGGCAGGTGCTTTACATTGAACAGCACCTGCAGCAGTAGGCAGGTGCTTTACATTGAACAGCACCTGTTAAACTTACTATTTTTGCAGCATAAACTCTTCTTTTGTTCTCAGCTCATCAATTAAAGACATGCCGTTAATGCACATCACTCAGAAATAAGACAGTATAGCTCCATGGAACTGTAGAGGCGGCATACAGGGTCATCAATATTTAGCGTTACATTTTCTTCAATATCAATTGTTGATAATTGTCCTCGACATTTGTCATTTGTTTACACCTTCTCATTAATCTTTATCATTATTTATCATCTTTATGGTGTCAAAAAACACCAACTGTCTGCTCAAGTTGTTGACAAACGCCTTCAAAGATCCAAGATTCTTCTTTCCCTCATTCATGATAGCACGCTGCCAAACCTCGTTTTCAGTGATGAGAAGATATTCAATGTTGAACACCACTTCAACTCCCAAAATGATCGAATTTGGTCGAAGAATGGGACGAAGGATCCCGAGTGGTGACTAGGAAGCAATGTCCGACCTCAGTGATGGTCTGGGCAGCCGTAACAGAGTCCTCAAGGAGTCCCCTCTTTTTTGTTGACAAAGGGGTGAAATTGAATCAGAAGAACTATCGAGATGCCATCCTTGTTGGTGCATTGTTGCCCTGGGCACGAAAGCACTTCAAAAAACGTCCCTGGTCGTTCCAGCAGGACTCTGCACCATACCATGGGGCCAAATCGACTCGGGAGTGGCTGTCCGAGAATGTTCCCCACTTCATTACCAAAGATGAATGGCCCCCATCGTCACCCGATCTGAATCCTCTGGATTTTGGGATCTGGTCATACCTTGAGAGCAAGGTCTCGACCGTTCACCATCACAGTTTGGACGCCCTAAAGGTCAAACTGCTGAAGGAGTGGGCCAAAATCCCGCAGTGTCATTCGTGACTCGTGTAAGGCGTTCTCTAAGCGTCTACAACTCGTTATTGATGCAGATGGTGGACATATTGAATGAAATTGTGGGAATTGTATCTCTGAACCTCTGCCTACATTAATACATTTTCAAACATTTACAATTGTGTTTCATTTCATAGTTCTAACCACTTAAAGTTGTAACGCTAAATATTGATGACCCTGTAAGTTCTCACCTCAGCAATTAAAGTCATGCCGTTAGTGCACATCACTCAGAAATAAGACAGTACGCTCCATGGAACTGTAGAGGCGATATATGTTCTCAGCTCATGAATTAAAGACATGCCGTTATTGCACATTACTCAGAGATAGAACAGTAGGCTCCATGGAGCAGCGGTTGGTCACCTTGGATCCCTCGAGCAAGAAGCTGTCCCAGATGTGGAGGTAGATGGTGTGCGGCATCTCCTCCACAAACACACACAGGAACCAGTTGAAGGTGATCATGCTGATGTCGATACGGTGCTGACTGAGGTGCGTGTGTAGCTGTGGCAGCTTCTCTGCTATCAGCACGAGCAGCACGCGCTGTGTACACAGGGCAGTAAGCATTAATACAGCAGCACACAGGCAAGGCAATGAGTTCTAGTATAGCAGCACACAGACAAGGCAACGGGCCCAAACAATGCCCAGGCAGTGAATATATATCGAAATCCTGCACCTAACGCAGACTTAATTACCGAGTCATAAAACAGCGAAAAATGACCTGCAGTTAATAGACCTGCGGCCCTAACATCAAGAAAATAAATGAAAGATTGTATGAATCTTCCAATACATCAGTGACAAGAAATGGAGGTTGAAAACATCTTCCTGTCCGCGGGACGGACGCTCCAGTAAACAAGGATTTTAACTGCCACCTGATTTATGATGGATGTAATGGACAGAACTGGTGCTGGTGCGGCGAGTAGTACTGCTCACCTGGTCCACCTGAGGCCCCACGAGGCGCGGCGAGTAGTACTGCTCACCTGGTCCACCTGAGGCCCCACAAGGCGCGGCGAGTAGTACTGCTCACCTGGTCCACCTGAGGCCCCACGAGGCGCGGCGAGTAGTACTGCTGAGGCATGAGGTGCTCGACGATGGCCACGAGGCACCAGAACGCGTCCACCTCGGACAGGAAGAGCAGCGCGACGGCGGCCAGGCGGTTGAGGCCCTGCAACACACAACCACGATAGAGGACGCCACATCACACATTGCTTAATACAAGGGCTGTGTAATGTTTTATTTATACAAGGGCTGTGTACTGTTTTGTTTATACAAGGGCTGTGTACTGTTTTGTTTATACAAGGGCTGTGTACTGTTTTGTTTATACAAGGGCTGTGTAATGTTTTGTTTATACAAGGGCTGTGTAATGTTTTGTTTATACAAGGGCTGTGTAATGTTTTGTTTATACAAGGGCTGTGTACTGTTTTGTTTATACAAGGGCTGTGTAATGTTTTATTTTAGTCAACAAAGGCCGGAGTGGGGACGGGGCCTGGCAGTAGGTGACCCACCAGGCAGTAGGTGACCCACCTGGCAGGAGGTGACCCACCTGGCAGTAGGTGACCCACCAGGCAGTAGGTGACCCACCTGGCAGTAGGTGACCCACCAGGCAGTAGGTGACCCACCAGGCAGTAGGTGACCCACCTGGCAGTAGGTGACCCACCTGGCAGTAGGTGACCCACTTGGCAGTAGGTGACCCACCTGGCAGTAGGTGACCCACCTGGCAGTAAGCCACCTCGGTGTTGTGCGCGGCGAAGGCGAGCAGCACGCGCCGCAGCCGCACGATGTTGTCCGCGAACTCGTGCTCGTAGAAGCGATTGTTGGGCAGCGTGCGCAGCAGGTCCAGCTCCACCTGCGGCAGTTGGGAGTTGTCCATTAGGCAAGTACTTACGTTCACTTAGCGAATTTTGAAAGTACAGGCCCTGAGGGCGACTGTACGTAACAGAAAATATTTTAAAGTTGTCGTACGTGGCGGCAACCATCAGTGCAAGTCATTTCACGCTCACTAGAACGTATCCTTTTTGAGAAGTAGGCTCGTGACAATATTGCTCCGGTTACTCATGTCAGGCGGTAGAGGGTTAGGGCTGAGCAACAAGAATCGCGCATACGAGTTACTGTGAGGAAGAATGTGACGTGACAGGACATGCTGTCGCAACCCTCGTCGGACGTGACCTATGAAGCAAGTATGTCGTGCACACGCGAGCACCTTTTTCATCACAAGCGCACCTGTTTGACGGTCTTGAGGCTGACGACGTCGAAGGCGGCGTCGTGGTCGCGCCTGACGATGCAGCGCGCCAGCAGGTCCTCGTAGTACGTCTCCGGCAGCTGCGCGCGTCTCACGCCCACGTGGCTCTCTATCAGCAGTTGCCACACGCGCCCCTGCACACACGCGCACATCCTTAAAAGTGGGCGGCACAAGTGCACATCCTTAAAAGTGGGCGGCACACACGCGAATCCTTATAGTAAGTGGGCGGCACACACGCGCATGCTTTGAGTGGGCAATGTCGCCACACGCGAGACAGCGTCATACACTCTTGTTGTTTTTGTTGTTTGTTGCGTCGTGAAACACCGGCACGTTGAGGGGGCAGCCTAAGGGGTGGGCGCGGTGGGCGACCGCGATAGGCGGGAGGTGGGCAAATGATGGGAGGGAGGTTAGAATTCGTGCAGCCAGGGGAGGACTGTCCCATAGGGAGGAGACGAGGAGGTCCGTGGGGAAGGACGGGCAGGATAAGAGGTGCTCAGTGTAGAGGAGGAGACTCCCACTCACCGCACAAGCCGCGCTTGAGGAGCGGCGCACCATGAACGTGTAGCACGTAAGATGGCTGCAGCAGCCCGACCCTAGGTGAGCGACAGGGCGAGGGAGCAAGGCTTCCTCGGGGGCGATTGTGGGCGAAGGGGCGGCCAGGATCCTGCTTTTCACGGGGATCTCCGCGGTGTGGGATGCGGTTGCCATGTGAAGGGTCCGCCTGATCTCCCCATAGGAGCCCGCTGGCGAAAAGCTGCCTCGCAAAACGGGGACCACGAGATGACCGAAACGGGCCTGCAAGGTCGCCTGCATGAGTCTCGTCCCAGGAGTGGTGGAGACAAGCGGGATAGAAGGATGATGGGTCTGGAGGGCGCTCGTCAGGTATAGCGAGCAAGCGAGATGAAGGTGAGAGGCCAAAAGAAGAAATTCTGTTACGGTGTGCAGGTTAGCAATGGCGGTCATCTTGAGGCGGCCGGTGGCAACTTGGCAAGTCTTAGGGCAGAGTTCTGCACGACCTGCAGGCCCGCGACGACGCAGCGAGAGGTAAGTAGGCACCTTATTGGGGCTCACACTCAGCAGTGGCAGCTGTGAAAAGGGCGAGCAAATGAACAATGAGTGCATCCATACAAGGGCTCATGACTCACCCTGTACTGCAGGGGCTCATGACTCACCCTGAACTGGAGGGGCACATGACTCACCCTGAACTGGAGGGGCACATGACTCACCCTGAACTGGAGGGGCACATGACTCACCCTGAACNCACCAGCCATCACAACCTGGCCTGCACGCATCACACCGGCCATCACAACCTGGCCTGCACGCATCACACCGGCCATCACAACCTGGCCTGCACGCATCACACCGGCCATCACAACCTGGCCTGCACGCATCACACCGGCCATCACAACCTGGCCTGCACGCATCACACCGGCCATCACAACCTGGCCTGCACGCATCACACCGGCCATCACAACCTGGCCTGCACGCATCACACCGGCCATCACAACCTGGCCTGCACGCATCACACCGGCCATCACAACTTGGCAACCTGCTGAGCCTGCAATAACCTGCTGGGCCTGCAATAACCTGCTGCAGCCTGCAATAACCTGCTGCAGCCTGCAATAACCTGCTGGAGCCTGCAATAACCTGCTGGAGCCTGCAATAACCTGCTGGAGCCTGCAATAACCTGCTGGAGCCTGCAATAACCTGCTGCAGCCTGCAATAACCTGCGTAAGGCCCTCCGTAGTGCAGGTCTGGGCCTGCCGGCCTAGGGAGGCGGCGCAGCGCTGCAGGCCGTCCTCGTCTGTAGGGCTCACGCAGAAGCCGCACTCGTCGTACAGCCTGCCGCGCCTGCTCACCGCCCTGCACACAACACAAACATTATTGTCTACATAACTAATACTTGTACTCATTCATACAGGGACAATACACGCTCACCGGACTCTGAGCAGACGGTCGCAATTCTTAGACCGTAGGGCCTAGACGGCATCAGGCGTGGGGTGGAAGCCGAGGGTGTGTGTGACCGCAGACAGAGGCGTCCAGAGATCATACATAGCATACTCATGAATGCTTGGCATTATGGCCAATGAGCATAGAGGTAAGAGATGCTTGTGTTTACGACCATCGAGAATGAATGGTCGTCATTATTCATGACGGTCGCAGAGAATGAATGGTCGTCATCATTCATTAACGACTCACATGAAATGAGAATTACGGTCACATTGGTGACATTTAAGCGATAACGCTGAATGTCTAACAACAGACAGCGTGTGCTGGATCTCATTGAGCGCCACCAAAATAAGAAATAAATACAGAAAAAAAGGTCTGAGAAATGGACTAACTAAAGAGACAATAGATGCCCTAATTAAGTTACTATTAATTAGTATGGTCTCAGAAATGGACTAACTAGAGACAATAGACGGCCTAATTAAGTTCCTAATAATTAGTATGGTCTGAGAAATGGACTAATTAATGAGACAATAGACGGCCTAATTAAGTTCCTAATAATTAGTAGGCAGGGAACGCACCCGAGCTGCGGTGTGTGGGCGAGGGCGTCGGAGAGCATCCTGGCGAGCGTGTCTCTGTCGTGCTGCTGGGAGGGCGGACTGTGCAGATCGTTCAGGAGCACCAGGTACTTGCTGTGTACACGCTGGTACCTCGCCTCCCACACGCTACACTCGCTGTACACACACACAGCACCAGGTACTTGCTGTGTACACGCTGGTACCTCGCCTCCCACACGCTACACTCGCTGTACACACACACAGCACCAGGTACTTGCTGTGTACACGCTGGTACCTCGCCTCCCACACGCTACACTCGCTGTACACACACACAGCAACAGGTACTTGCTGTGTACACGCTGGTACCTCGCCTCCCACACGCTACACACACACACAGCACCAGGTACTTGCTGTGTACATGCTGGTACCTCGCCTCCCACACGCTACACACACACAGCACCAGGTACTTGCTGTGTACACGCTGCACACAGCACCGACTTGTTCCTCCACACACAATACAAATACTCGTACAATACTCCCTAAATACTCACTATCTGAGCCGCTCCTTCACACACAACACTCGTACAATACTCCCTAAATACTCACTATCTGAGCCGCTCCTTCACACACAACACTCGTACAATACTGCCTAAATACTCACTATCTGATCCGCTCCTCGCGCTGCTTCATGAAGTCGGACGCGCGGCTGAGGTCGACGATCTGCTTGTGTAGGAATGCGTTCTGCGCCTTGTAGGCGAGGTAGGACTCTTGGTAGCGGTCCTTCTCCTGCAGGACGCTATCCAGGTCAGCAACAGGCGCGCTGGACTGGCCGCAGGACTCTGGGTAGCGGTTCCTCTCTGGCAGGACACTGTCCAGGTCATTACTTCGTCCAGAAGGAGGCGTGCGGGTCAAGCTATCAGTGGCTCCTGCTGACGTCCGCGGGTTACCTTTCAGGGCCACATCGAACTGATCTGATCCCAGATCCACGCCGACCACCGCGACTTGAACATCGTTCCCGACAGAGACGGCCGAATGATCGTCCCGGCCAGAGACGGCCGAATGATCATAGCGGAGACTTTTGACTCCCGGCACCAAATGATCCCTTCCTGAGCGCCATTCAACCTCAGCATTTGAAGTAAAGAAATGAGGTGGACCACGATTTAGCTCGCTAGCAACATCAGCCGCATTCGTTGGTGCGTGGCTGCGTTCATTGAGACGACCAGACCAACAGCTGCCCCTGACAGCATCAGTATCGGCATTCAGGAGACCTGCACTCGGCAGATCCGTCACGAGGTCAGGCGAGTTGGACAACTCAGGCGCCGAGTCAGAGCACGCACGATCATAAGGTTTCTTAGAGTTACCACTAACCAGGCGTGGTAAGATTTGAGATGAATTAGTAAACACGGTTTGAGGCGAAGTGTTACGTCGCACGCCCGGCGTTGGTGCAAGGGACGACCTACTGCCCTGCAAGTCGCTCCTTGGGGCCGACGCAGGCGGTTCCTCAGCGACGCTGGACAAAAGTGACTCGATCTCCGAGTTGCGTTCAGAATGAATAAAAGGCGGAGCCGAACTTTGTAGAGGACATCTCATGTTCACCACAGAGGCGTCCAAGAAGCTGCACATCCGCTCTCCTCGGCCGGCCACGGCGTGTGATGTCTTGAACTCCTGCAGCTCGTCAGAGATGCTTCTGATGGCATTGTCCTTAGCCTGGCGAGCAGAAAAGTCTTTCAGGGAACAGTAATTATCACCAGTGAAGCTTTGCTAAGATATTTAAGTCCATGGCGCGAGATGAGGACGTAAGGACATGCATATCGTACTAGACAAACCTGCCCTTCAATCGAGAGTCTGGTAAGAAGAGCGCTATGTTCTAAATTATAAAAGTGGACTAACTTTGACGAGCGTTGAGAGGAGGTCGACCTGCTCGCTGAGATGCCGCGTCTGCTGTCTCAGTTCAGCGATCTCATTCTTCTGGCGACAGTCGCTCTGTTCGAACTCGACCAACGCGCGATCTTTTTCTCGGAGAATTTCCAGTAGATGCTCATCGCTGCCGCTCACCTCGTCCAGTCGGGAACTGAAACGGAGAGAGACGGTTAGCTGGATCGCCCAGACGGGTGCTAGGGACAGGCTGGATCACCCAGACGGTAAAGTACCTCATCTGTCTCTGGCGGTAGAGCAGCGCCAGGTCCTGTTGCAGTGAATACCTCGTCTGTCTCTGGCGGTAGAGCAGCGCCAGGTCCTGTTGCAGTGCATACCTCGTCTGTCTCTGGCGGTAGAGCAGCGCCAGGTCCTGCTGCAGTGCATACCTCGTCTGTCTCTGACGGTAGAGCAGCGCCAGGTCCTGTTGCAGTGCATACCTCGTCTGTCTCTGACGGTAGAGCAGCGCCAGGTCCTGCTGCAGGAGCTCGATGCCCTCCTTGGCGGCCTGCAGCTCCTCAGTGCGCGCCGTCAGGCGATCCTCCGTCGCTGCCAGGGCGCGGCGTAGCTGAGCAATGAAATAATGCCCTACATTTCACCGCCGATTGCAGATGGAGGTTAAACATTTCAAAGAAGATAATCATTGATTCAAGAAGTACCAAATTAGGTACCTACATAAAATTAGTGTCCTGACAACATCCAAGGTGTGATCATGTACCAAAGACAACATCAAGCACATCACCACCAGCAACATCACCACATCAGAGGGAATATCACAAACCCGCAGTTTCAGAGGACAAGAATGAGTGAGAACAGCTGCCCGCCTCACTCCCCAGCTCTGCTGCCTCAGCCTCACCTGACTGCAGTTGCCACAGCTGCCCGCCTCACTCCCCAGCTTTGCTGCCTCTGCCTCACCTGACTGCAGTTGCCACAGCTGCCCGCCTCACTCCCCAGCTCTGCTGCCTCTGCCTCACCTGGATGCAGTTGCCACAGCTGCCCGCCTCACTCCCCAGCTCTGCTGCCTCTGCCTCACCTGACTGCAGTTGCCACAGCTGCTCGCCTCACTCCCCAGCTCTGCTGCCTCTGCCTCCATTGAACTTCGTTTGCTGCTTCGTCTGATGCTGGGCAAAGAGGCAGCATAATCAATCAACCTTTATGTTAATAATTATTTTCAATACTTGGGCTTTCCAAGCATTATTCTGATTATGAAGATTGCTGTACTAATTATCTTAAGGAGATATTCTACTACTATATTGATTATAAAGATAATTGTACTAACTATCTTACTGAGATATTCTACTATAGGTACTGATTATGAAGGTAAGTGAACAAACCATCATACACTACCTATAATCTATATTGTACCATCCTAAGGATACCCTAAGGCCTAGCAGTCATTAGCAGGATTAGGTTCACAGAAATGGAAGCACCAAACCCATCAGGACCATAACGGCCCTGAAGAAAATGTTATATTGCAGAGTAAGTACATGTGAGATTGGAGGCCAGAAGGGATAATGCTTCATTGATATTAGAATGATCTAAACATGGACATTTTAATCCATAAAAATAGGACCTTACAGAACACTGGAGGTTTGGTTAACATAACTGAATACAATGAATCTATATAAAATTTTTCTCTGTCAAGTATACATGATCCAAGTTGGAAATTCAAACTTTCATATAATCATAAAATTACAATTGAATAAACAGGAAAAAAGGACTAACTCCAAAAACATAAGAACAAAATAAAGCATTGAAGATACCACAAGCCTCCTGTGTGAGGTGGCAGCATCTGTACCTGGACAGTGAAGCCTTCAGGTCAGCACCAATTTGTCTGAAGCCAGTGAATGTCTCAGAACTGGGCGAGGGCGTGGCACAAACATTCATGGCTGAAGTTGTAGGTGAGATGAAACATTCTTGCAAGTTGTGTCTCTCAGTTGTACCACGTGATGACATCTTGGAAATATTTCCTTCAGTTTTGCCAGCAGAGAAGTGGGACCGGAAACTTTTAGAAAAATTCTTAGGGCGAAGTTGGAATGAATAACTTTCAGCTTCAGAAGAAATTGGACAAGGCAAAGCATGATCTTCACTCAAGGAGCTTTCATTTTTTATCCCATTTGAAGGTTTAATACATTCACAGCGGCCATTAGAAACCAACCCATTCCTGCCCTGGTCTTGGCTATGCTCAAGCAAATGGACAGTTCTTGGACGCTCGGGCCTCCCGCCAAACTGTGGATCCCTCAGAATCACTTCATGCTTGCCAGTATTCAGGCCTGTTGAATAATTATATTGGTAACTAGTATTAAGTAGAATAGATTGTTAGAGAAGTATTATGAAAAATATTCTTGTTTGCTGCTATTCCCTAATTAGTAACTGGCACAGAGAATGGGATAGTTTGTTCAATTTACACTTTCCTTGTGTAAATTACATTTACAATGTAAATCCTCTGAGTAGCCAGAAACACTGAACAATTTGAATGAAAACAAGAACATAATTCTGCTCATAAATTTGCAAGCAAGCAGGGTATAATTCAGGCATGATAATATTTGAACAAGTGCATTTATCATGTTGAGTGTAAGAATCTGAAACTATATTTTTCTGTTACATGTAACTCATATTTTGCAACTGATTTAAGTTCCTAGGCTGGATAGATCTTGAATATATAAACTAATATTTCTAGTATTCTACCCTGACTGCAAGAAACAACGCTCCTTCTAAAACATTACAGAATATTCCAAGTTTTCACTCAAACTTTAAAGAATGGGGAGAAATAAAGACTTTATAATTAACCACAGCTCAGTGAGATGACACAAGGGACCGAAAAACAATAAGGTGAAGCATATTATACTTAAGTCATAACTACATTAAACATTTCATATGAAAAATAAATCATCTAATTTAATTACATTCTACTCATGGAAGCAGACAAATTAAAAAGTTAGATAAATTGCTTTAAATTTTCTGACGAGTAATATGAATGAATTTGAGCAGCAAGAAGAGAATCCATATATATTATTTGTAATTCATATACCTATCATAAGTAAAACAAATTGTAGGAAGTAGATGAAGAAAAAGACTCACTTTCATGACTGAGAGTCCGAGGGAAGGCTTTGGTCTTCTCAGGGTTATTAAATATTGCGTGAGGAGAAAGTTTTTTTGCAGAGGCTCGTAAACCAAGAGCCACTTTGCTCTTTGAACTTTGTAACACATCAACTAGTTTGGATCGGGACAGTTCTGGAGGAGGTGAACTTGGTAAACTTGTGTACCACTGAATGGTTGTGGATGCGCCATCCTCCTGAGAGGGATGATTCATTGTTAATACAGCAAGATTTGAGCTCACTGCTACAGACGCACAACAATGACACCAGATAAAAATAAAATTATGATCAACCCTAATGAGATGGAACAGAGTTCTATATTACTTATTCAGGTTCTGTCTTTTGATTGAAAGCTAAATTAAACTTACCTGACAACGACTCATGAAGCGGACTTTGCCCTCCTGCAAACTCTCCAACCACCATTGTCGGGAACTGTCATCACCAGCAGCAAAATAATGCGTTTCACCATCACACCTTCAAATGCAAGAATGATCAGATGTTACTTGTATGACCAAGAGCATTCACATTATTGTACCTACTGAAAGAATTACATTCAAATGTAAGAGCAGCATCCCCATTAATTAAGGTAATCTAGTTCACTGCTGGCTCCAATCATCCAACAGCCTGGATACACCACTTCCAGAGAAGAGGTTTGCATTGGAGCTGGGTAGATTTCATTAAAAAATTTCTATAACTAACCGCAGGTTTTCTAATACCTCTGGGGGTGCAGATTGGTGCTCATCTGAGATTGTCAAAACACAAAAATACTCATAATCTCATCAACATTCACACTTATGCATCAATATCAAACCATATCAGTGATCAGACCTTTAGACTGATCATCCTTGCAACACACAATCATCTGTTCAACAATAACATTCAAATTTGTGCTTCCCTTAGAAGATAGAACATTCAGCCACAGATGCATTCACTATAATATCCTAAGGTACAAAAAATTTTTGAATTGTAATATCATCTACATAATCCTAAAATAATAAAAGAAGTAAAAACCATTGGGCCAATCAACTCAGCCTTCCATCTAGCCCCCTCTCCACACTACATTCTACTCTTGACTTGCTTCTCCTCTTCGTAAGCCTCTATGAGCTCTCTTTATACTTACTATCACAGCCACAGTGGCTCATGATCATTGTGATCCATGCCTCACATCTTCTCTAAAACCTCACCCCTCTCACTCCAATTGCCTCCATCATAGAATGTCATCCTCTCTCATACCGTAAAATGGGGTAACTTAGACCACTTTTTTTCTTATAAATGATGCCATTTTCTTACTAGCTAAATTAAACTTGAATTGAAACATGCAAAATACAGGTCTATACTCTAGCTTCACTCACCATAAATTGCTGGCTCCTGCCTCTCATAGTCTTTATGTAATTTCAAAAAAAGTGATGGTCTTTGTTACCCCAGCTCTTGGGGTAACTTAGACCGGGTGGTAAAATCACTTATTTTTTTTGGTAAAATAACTCCAAATAACTCCAGGTTTTGGTGCATTGTAGTAGAACTCTTCTAGTTACATATGCAAATGACAAACTTAAGAAAAGTGTCATAGTTTGCAAATGGGGGGCGCCACCCCATAATGAGGGAAATGTGACTACCTAATGGCAGCCCTGATGGGGTAATATTGACTGGCTTGGATATTAAGTTAAAATTACCATATATAAGACTCTGTAGAGTCTGAAACACAAAGAAAAAACATAAATAGGCTGTCAAACATAAAATATGTTATATATGGTTATTTTATATTAACTTCCAAGCCGGTCTATGTTACCCCGTCAGGGCTGACATTAGGTGGTCTAAGTTACCCCATTTGGGGGCGGTGCCCCCCATTTGCAAACTATGGCACTTTCCTAAAATTTGTCATTTGCATATGTAACTAGAAGAGTTCTACTACAATGCATCACCTGGAGTTATTTAACCAAAAAATAAAAAAATTGGAGGGGGTACTCTGACAGGCTTTAAATAATAGCTTTTTTTCGTGGGTCACATTTTTAATTTTTTAACCTATTAGATATGCAAACTTTTTAAATCTTTCTATTGTATTATGTAGCCTCAGTATTAGGCCTTTCATGCCCATTGACAAAATTTTTCTATGTCAAATAGTTTTTGAGTTGTGGGGGTTTTTGTGAAAAAAAACGAAAAGTGGTCTAAGTTATCCCGCCGGTCTAAGTTACCCCATTTTACGGTATGCCAAACATTATACCATCAAGAGCCACTCTTTTCTTCCCATATCATGCACAGTAAATTTTATTTTCCTTCTTCTCATTCCACTGGTATGCACATCCATTCACAACCAGTTTATATTCCTGCCTTCAAGGCAGAATGAAAATCTAGAGGAAGAGCAGAAGAGCTGGGTCAGCTGGGAGCTGCTATCTGAAACAATATAATTATATAAAATTTTCTCCACAATTAACCAAAAATTCAACTAATTTCCCAACATCAGACTTAAAAATAATCAAGTTACTTACAAGATGCTGAAAATTCCATGAGGATCTTCAGGATCATAATTAAAAGTGGCTGAAGCAATGCTGATTGCTCCCAGGTATTGAGTGCAATCTTTGTCTTTGAAGCAGAACAGTTTGCAGGTGAGTTCTGAAAAAACCATCCATCGCTGATGGATCAAAGTCTTCACAATTCCTTCTCCTGCTGTATTTGCCAGCAGCTGAGACCATGACTTCTGATGTGATGAAAGCTTTCCCAAATACCCTGATATTTTATATTCTGGCTTGGAACACCCGTGACCAAAAATTTCATAGAAAGTACATGCTTTACCCGTTTCAAGCAAATCTTCTGCTGACATAATCAGTGAGGAAAATTCCTTTTAAAAAAATATCAACTCACTTGTCTCTGTAAATAAAAGATTAAAAAGTTTTTAACTATGAAATTTCTTCCATTTTATATTAACATGTACTATACCGTCAAATAGAGTAATAAGGGACAGGCAGGTTAAATCAGAAATATCATCCCATGTTTCATAGAAATGTTGTAGCAGCTAAACTAATCAAAATATTGCAAAATTGAAAATAATGATGTAAAGTTCAACATTTTTACTGCCTATTTAGCATAAAGCAACTCAAGAAATTATACATTTAGTACCTCTAAGAAAATCCCTGAAAAAAAGGGTGATAAGTGGGATTTAGGAAAACTGGAAAAATACCCTTGCTAAAGTCGCAGCCAAAAAAATCTTCACCAGATTAAAAAATTTCACTTACATAAAAGTTGCACACAGCTGTTGGCTTAAAAACATGATTCATTAAAAAAATGGCGTTCATTTCCGAAAAATGGGGAATAAGGGAAACCCCTAAAAATACGTTTACAGAAGAACCTAAATTAGCAAAGGTTCTAGTTAAAAAAAAAAGTAAAACAAAATTTAATCACATTTACCTTGCTCAGCAAAAAATTTTCTCAACAAAAAATTAATGCATCATCGGTCATCACAAAATTGTGCATAGAATGTCATAGATGGGATTGTGCACCGGGCAACATAGATTGAAAAGTAATTAACCTAAACTATGATTTATTTCTCTCTCTCAAAAAAAAAAAAAAAAAACATGATGGTTGTGACTATAATATTCCTTTCCATTTCAGGTGTTTTTTATAATCTTTTCTTGTTATAGTAAATTCACTTAGCCCAATTAAAATGGTGAGAAATTAAAAGCTGTCCTGTAAGCTTAAACTTACAGATACAGAAGAAATGCTATATGGCTGTGGATATGAAGATTGCAGTGGACAAGGTCATTGTAAATGCTCAATGGTATGTTCATGCATGAATACGGTAATACCACATCAATAACACAGTAATGAATGGATATGGTAATATTTGAATAAAGGAAATACAAGTAAAAATCACAGAAAATGTCATTTATTCTACATCTACATCATTTACGAAGGAAGATGAGGACTTCAGATTACTGTTAGTAATAGATGAGTACACTCTGCAGTCTGCATGTGTAAGGCCGCGAATTTAAGTAAGGTGAACCAATGGTTGGTTATACTTGGAAGTGCAGCAAAAGTGAGAGCGAGTAAGTATGAAGTATTGAGAGAAGTGTGGAAGAGTGTAGCAGTGTCTAGCATTATGTATGGATTGGATGTGATAGCATATAGTGATGGCGAGCTAGATAAATTGGAATTGGTACAAAATAGACTGGCGAGATTGGCACTAGGAGCCCCCAGGTGGACTGAAGTAGAGGCCCTGAGAGGAGACATGGGTTGGAGTACCTTCAAGGAAAGAAGAATGAGAGCAGTTTTGAGGTATAAAGTGAGACTGGAGCGAATGGATGATGAACGTTGGGCTCGGAAGATGTATATGTGGAAAATGAAGGTGAGCAAATGGGCACGCAGATGTCGGGCAGTGGTGCGTAAGTGTGGCATGCATGAAGCATGGGTGCGCCAAAGGCCCGCTGGGCCAATGGACGAATGGGTGGTGACAGTACGGGGTGCGATTAGGAGAGAGTGGGATGAAAAAGAGTGGAAAAGAGAAATAAATAAGCGAGTGAAAGACTATGGGCTGAAGGTATGGAAGCAAGGAATGGAGGGAAAGGACTCTCTAAGACTGTATGAGATGAAAGCGATGCCAAAATATGAATGTATGTATGATGATAGTAGAGGTGGGGACCTTCTGTTTTGTGTTAGGGCAGGCGCGCTAGGTGTGAATGGACGTACATACAGGTGGAATGAAAGGAGAGAAGATAAATGTTTTATGTGTGATGGGGATGAGAAGGAAACTGTAGAATACGGTAATCTCACTTGTTGATGGAATGTGGGGCGTATGAGAGAGAGCGTCAGTCTATGATTGAGGTGATTCTGAAAGAGAGAAGTTAGACTAACGAGGTGGGGCATGAGAGAACAAGCGAAGAGTGGATGGTGATAATTACGGGTCTGTCTGAGGGAGCAACTGCGGCTATGTTTGAGAGTGTGAAGAGATATTTGGAAAACGTGTGGAGGATGAGTGAGAGGAGAAGGATGTTATGAGTGGGGTCTTGAGGAATGGAGGGTTGAGAGAGGGGAGGGTGGGAAGATGTGTGAACGTGCCAAATTGTTTTAGTATGTGGTTTTACTTTTTTGCAATTGTTAAATTTTTATATTTTTTCTTAGGACAGCTGTGAATATGGTATATTTGAACTTTTTTGTTAACATAAGAGTGTGAACTTTTAATTTTTTTGATGCTAGTAAAAATTTTTAGGCAGCGTGTATGACCGATTTAAAGGTCGTGACCGTAGGTCACCATGCACCCCAATTCCAATTCCATGTTTCAAACAAGTGTCCCTTTGAATTACATTGTTCCCAGTTGTAATTAGGGATGCTTTTATTTTGCTTCTGGCACCTTACCACTCTCAGGAAAAATTAAGTTTTTTGGGGAATATTCCCATGCAAAATGCGCTTCCTGAAACCAATGGTACGTGCAGACGTCACAGTTAGTGCAAAATTACCTCAATACTGCGCAGGACTGTGCAGGATTGCTCAAAACAGCGCAGTTGGCAGTAGCATATGGCTGCACAGAGCAGGTGGCTGCAGCCAGCAACTGGCACTGAATCAGTGAATGCAGCAATGGTCTTCAGTGTGCATACCTGTGAGTCACATGGATACGATCCAGTAATTGCACTGCCACCATTTGACCGTTGTTAGCATTACCTGGCATTGAACGTGTTTACGGTCACTATTGTGCGTACGAAACAAACATAGACACGTGAACACTACAAGCACCGACACCCATTGCTCGGCATTGTGAGAATATAATACATCCTAGCATAGCTGCAGCTCATGGCGGCAGCAGGGATTGAACTATATACGGCTATAAATACACTACAAGCATTGGCACCTATTGGCATTGTGAGAAGATATTACATCATAGCATAGCTGCAGCTTTTGACAGCAGCAGGGATTGAAGTTCATTGAACTATATTTAGTTAAAAACACAAGCTTTAACAATGACACCTATTGCTGAGGCTATTGGTGATATGAGAAGTCAGAGAAGACATTGTTACAGCATTGAGCATGGCTCAGGAAATTCATGCGTGGAATTCTAGAAATGGAGGTTCAATTATAAAAAAGCTTTCCACTCAAGGTGGAATGCTTTCCCTAGATACAGTGCTCTGCAGTCTGCCAGGTGAGTGACTATAAATGAAAAGGAGGATCAAAAGTGGACAAACTGTTTCAATTGTATAGTACCTCAGATTTGCTGTAAAATTGTTTGAATGTCTTTTTTGATAGATATTTTCTATTTTTCTTTTATTTAATGGATTTTTTGAAAAATTTCCAGGTTTTTTGTTTGTAATGATCAAGTTTAAGTTAAGTACCTATTAAGTTAACCAGTACTGTAGTACATATACTATATTGGGGGCGGGGCTTATGGGCACAACCAATCACAGCTTGAAAGCATCCCCATCAACCAATCACAGCTTGAAAGCATCCCCATCAACCAATCACAGCTTGAAAGCATCCCCTAGGGGCTAAAATCACAATCCCATCAACCAATCACAGCTGTAAAGTGGAAAGCTGGAAGGGGCTAAAATCACAATCCCATCAACCAATCACAGCTGAAAAGTGATAGGATATGTATAATGTATATAATATAATGGACTGAAAGTGGAAAGTTCCTGGCCTTTCCAAGCTTTCAGGTCCTGCTTTCCAATATGCTATGTGTACTGGTTAATTTAATATCCCTTTAGAATTCCACACTCAGGGTGCATACCAATATTTAGAAAAAAAATTCCATGACTTTTCCATGACCTGGTTCTAGTAATCTTTAAATGTAAACTGAAAAGAGAGTAGTAGTCACTAGTCAGCGGCTCAGCGCAGCAGAACCAAACTTTGCCAGAACATGTACAAGATGTGTATAAAACCTATGTATCCACTTATATATTTATTCGATATTACAGTTTTATTATGAATCTATTTTTCTCTGGTGGTCCCACTCCTTGGCTCCCATATGGCATATTGGCATATGGAACCGCTCAGCATTATTGGGTTAACAAACGCTGCACTGAAAAAAAACTTCCTTTTTTTTCTTCATTCATTTGCCAATTTAATGACTCTCCATAACCTGAAATGAAATCCTATGCCTTTTCAGGCCTGGAAAATGAAAAATCAAATTCCAATATTCCATGACTTTCCAGAATTCCAGGTTTTTAATGACCGATACGCCCCTGATAGCTGCAGCTCCTGGCAGCAGCAGCCAGCAGAGATCAAACTATATACAGTTACGGGTTATTAATACCCTATGTACATTGCCACCGCGCCTAGTGGACACTGGACAGAGTGGTGACAATAAATAAAATTTATTTATTGTCTTTATGTCACTGTGACATAATGACATTGTTGTCACCGCACACCCATGTTTAATCTATAACTAGTAACAGCACAAGGCAAATTTTTTCTGGACAAATTACCGTGCACCGTGCAGAATAAAAAATTGAAGACATGAATATGATGAATTCCTGCACAACTGGCGCATCTTCCTGCCTATGGCTGCTATGGGCAACTTGATGGATGTGTATGCATAGGTGACAACTTCACGCACCTATAAGTTTAAATTGGCTGTTCAACACTTACTAAGTTAGGCTACTTGGTTTAGTTGGTTAAGATGAGCCTGATGAGGCGCATCACCGACTGAAGTATTGGCAGTTTGGCACCCCCATAACCCATTCAGCAGTCTTCAGGGAGCATTAAATGTTGTCAAGCATGTTGATATAATGGAGGTACAGCGTACAGGTAACAGGCTACTTGATAAGTTGATGTTGATGATTATGTCAGCAGGAAATTCAGGGGCTATGAGCGAGGACAGGCTGAAGGAGACTCTCAGCGTCTCGGGCGGATGCAAGCAGCTTTCAGTCGATTGCGATGAGGAGACAGTACCCAGCTTTTTTTCAAATTTGCGGAGGCCTCTGAAGACCTAAGGCCATACTTTTGAAACTCGCTAAGTGAACGTAAGTACTTACGCTCTATTTTCTTGTCTATGATTGGTGGCTTTTGCTTGAAAGGTCGTCAATGATTGGCTGATGAACTTACGATCTCTTAACTTTTTTTGAAAGTATAGGCCCAGTCCACTGCGGCCCTGTATGGGGCAGCTTGTTGTTGTTTTGTCTGCTTCTTGAGGAAGTGGAGTCGTCCTCCATACACCTCACGGCTCAAAAGGCTCCCTCGTCTGGCAAGCCAATCTGTAATAATAAGGCTATTAGGCAAAATAATTGTGTCTTATGAGCATTAAATAGTGCATCTGATTAGTCTACCGGTTAGTAACCCTTACCTAGCACTAATCTTGTCATTTGGACACAAGGATTCATAGGGCCGAAATGCTCCAGCCTGGGCTGGCACAGCCTGGAGCATTCAATTCGTTCTCAGCGAGAAGTGACTAGATATTTACGAGCATACCACGGACCCTACTACATATACTTTACCACTACTACAGTCCGGGTATGGGGGCAAAAAAGAATAATTTCTTGGTCCAAAGACTTATCTTAAGGACAGTGAGACAACCTCCAGCAACTCCCCCTTACAGGTGATGCACTAACATTCCTATGTACATCTGCAGGAGAGGTGCTGGTGGTTTGTGGCCATTTGGCCTTTTTGAAGTTCTTTGTCTAGGTTATTGGTTAGGTTTAAAGTTGCTTCAACTTTCCCGTTGAGGCTAAGAAAAGTGATACACTTTGCATAATTTGTGCTTGGATTTTATGA
>NW_025939178.1:0-1682 GCF_000764305.2 Hyalella azteca | reverse complement strand
CTGCTCCTTCCACTACCTGAATGTCTCGTCTGATGACACTGCCGGCGGTGGAGGACTGCTCCTTCCACTGCCGTGTGAGCAGCAGCATGTCGCTCAGCAGTCGCTCACGCCGCTGCTCCTCGGACGCGAGTTGTGCTTCGCGTGGAGCTTCTGCTGCGCCTTTGGCATCTCCTGAGGGGGAAAAAGATTAGTAGTAGCTTTTTTTCTATAAAATTTATTTGATGAAATGAAGGACTCTCAAATAGTAATACGAGATGAAGCGCTCTTTAAGAGTACGCATAAACGCTCTTCAAGGGTATGAAATGAAACGCTCTTTAAGAGTACGAGATGAAACGCTCCTTAAAAGTACGAGATGAAATGCTCTTTAAGAGTACGAGATGAAACGCTCTTTAAGAGTACGAGATGAAACGCTCCTTAAAAGTACGAGATGAAATGCTCTTTAAGAGTACGAGATGAAACGCTCTTTAAGAGNGCTCTTTAAAAGTACGAGATGAAACGCTCTTTAAAAGTACGAGATGAAACGCTCTTCAAGAGTACGAGATGAAACGCTCTTTAAGAGTACGAGATGAAACGCGCTTTTAGAGTACGAGTTGAAAAATTCTACCATTTGTCGGTTGTGTACATGGTTTAAAAAAACTGTATGCCCAGAAAACTTACTGTAATGTCCACATATTGACCCATATTCTGTACGTAGCACTGATACGCCTTTTTTCCCAGAAACGATGCCCCACGAAAGAGCAAAAAACATCACTATTTGGACAAAGTTACTCTCATTTTTCTGAATGCATACACACCATCACTGCCTAGTAGCTCCCGCCGCAGGGCGGCGTCAAGGGCGGCGGCGGTGCGTCGGTGAATCTGCGTCGTGACGGCGGTGGCCTGCGCTGCGGCGGGCGCTGCCGCCACCACCCGCGTGCTGTCCTCCGCCATCTGCAGCAGAGCGGCGGGCCGTACTGTTAAAATTAATCCTTAATCTTTAATTAGAATGATATAGAACTAATGACATACTTACAATAATTTTAATATTGTAATAATTATTAATTGATATATATATAAAGTTGATTACAAATTGATACATTAGTATGTATAAATAATAAGTTATACATTTATAAAGTAATTAATATATAAATTATTAATTATAAAAAGCAATGCATTTGCTAAAACATAATAGTTAAGAGTTCGTAACTCTGTCAGCCAGTCACAGACAACTCGAACCGGGCACCACGTGTGGTACCACGTGTGGTACCCTGTGTTGTCCCACGTGTGGTACCCCGTGTTGTCCTGCGCGTGGTACCGCGTGTGGTACCCCGTGTTTTCCCGCGTGAGGTACCGCGTGTGAAGTACCGCGTGTGGTACCGCGTGTGAAGTACCGCGTGTGGTACCCCGTGTTGTGACGCGTGTGGTACCGCGTATGGTACCGCGTATGGTACCGCGTGTGGTCCCGCGTGTGGTACCGCGTGTGAAGTACCACGTGTGGTACCGCGTGTGGTACCGCGTGTGAAGTACCGCGTGTGGTACCGCGTGTGAAGTACCGCGTGTGGTACCGCGTGTGGTACCGCGTGTGCTACCGCGTGTGGTCCCGGGTATGGTACCGCGTGTGAAGTACCGCGTGTGGTACCACGTGTAGTACCGCGTATGGTCCCGCGTGTGGTACCGCGTGTGAAGTACCGCGTGTGGTACCG
>NW_025939177.1:0-658 GCF_000764305.2 Hyalella azteca | reverse complement strand
CTTAGAGCGAATATTATACGTTTTATGAAGTTCGATGCAATTTATCCTCTTTAGACTCTGGAATATTTATTTAATGATCCATAAAAGATGTTAATCTATGAGAATCCAGTATTTAATCCAATGACTATGCATGCACCAGAGACGATATTTGCAGCCTATATACTTAACTACCATTAATGCCACTAAATTCGTCACAGCACTTATGTCGCCGGCCTTTAATTAACAGAAACGATCAATTGCGTTGATACAACAGAGCTACAACTTTCTAGCACGATCAAAAAAGCTTCTTAGTTGATATGTGGTAATCGAACCCTGCAAATCGTAATTCTAACCGTAGCCAGTTTTATATATAATAGCACCTTACGAGCCTTGCAATAATTCCAGCAGTTATCTCAATCAATTCGTCAGTTATGAAAAGATCGGGTTCAAAAGGCCGGAACCCATGTGGAATCAAGTCAAAAAAGTGCAGGAATCGGCAACAGGCCATAGGCCTATTTCTTCAGTGCCAGCATTTACATTTTATTCTATTCTATATATTTTTATTGGCGAGCGCGAATTGAGTGCAGTAGCGGAGTGGCGACTTATATGTATGTGTCAATGACGGTTCAAGATGTTATCTTCGTGCAGACCCTCAGCCTGAAATTCAGACCCCGGGCTG
>NW_025939176.1:0-272 GCF_000764305.2 Hyalella azteca | reverse complement strand
TCCACTTTCAAATCTTCTTTTTAATGTCAAGTTTCCAGATCAAATAATTGATTGGTTTTGCATCCTAATTCTGCAATGACGGAATAGTCGCTATATTAATGCCATAACACTTGACTTACCGTACTGCATGCAATACAAGTCAGAAATGTTATTATTTACTTTAATCGCAGAAAGAATGTAACTCTGTTGAACAAGCAACGACTCAAGCTACTCGAAATGGTCCTAAAAATGTCCTTTCTTAATTAAAGTCTCATTCTACGGTGAAAATTATT
>NW_025939175.1:0-792 GCF_000764305.2 Hyalella azteca | reverse complement strand
CATATTTTTTGTACACAAAAATATACCAAGACCTCTTCACTTAAAAATGAGCACATTCATTTCTCTCAGGATACATAACTCCTTTGTCCCTCAAAGCAGAACCTTTCAAAAGCTTGGCTATGGAACGACTTTCAAAAATTTCCGAGCATTCATTTTCGAAAAAAATTCTGTATCAAACAACATAAAGCAGAGCAAAGTCAGGGGAATTGGTTACATCATGCTACATCATGAAATTATTTACTTGAATACGATTTTAGGAGTACAGTAATAAGTACCGTAAAAGATGATATAATTAAATTTTGTTTCGTAAGCGACTGAGGTTTTAATACGAAGATTTTAATGGAGAACAAAGAATGCCATAAAATTAACACTAAAAGCACAATCTTGAATAAAGAATGTGCTTGTTACAAATATCACGAGGCNTCACCTTGTCCTCGTGGTACCAGAAGATGCAGGACACCTCACCGCGTCCTCGTGGTACCAGAAGATGTAGGGCACCTCACCTTGTCCTCGTGGTACCAGAAGATGTGGGGCACCTCACCTTGTCCTCGTGGTACCAGAAGATGTAGGCACCTCACCTTGTCCTCGTGGTACCAGAAGATGTAGGGTACCTCACCTTGTCCTCGTGGTAACAGAAGATGTAGGGCACCTCACCTTGTCCTCGTGGTAACAGAAGATGTAGGGCACATCACCTTGCCCTCGTGGTACCAGAAGATGTAGGGCACCTCACCTTGTCCTCGTGGTACCAGAAGACGTAGGGCCCCTCACCTTGTCCTCATGGTACCAGAAGAT
>NW_025939174.1:0-13686 GCF_000764305.2 Hyalella azteca | reverse complement strand
GGTCCTACAATCGAAGCCTGCATCGGTCTCCGTAACTACAGCCAGGGCTACACGGAGCGGCCGTGCGATGCCAGGAGAGTTACACCTTACGAGTGCCAAGCATCACGCTCATGCGAGACATTTTTGCGGTCAACCTAATTATGTTAAATACTCGTGCCTGATCTGTAAGTCGAAAAATTTTCAGTCGTTTGTCGATGCTCATTCTCAGTTTGGCGCTGGAACTTGAACGAGAAAGGCTATGGATTGAGATTCTTTCTTCGTAATTCTTTGATTAAGAGATTTATGATTTGTATCATATGACCTGACAACAAAATATTAGTTTTTACCACTCAGCATGTAATGCAGTGGTAAATAAAGGATCCCTTATGGTACCCATGTAAAATTATTTTGCAATTTAAACACAATCTATAAACGACTTGATGCAAATTCTTCGAGAAAATTTATCTGAGGACGTGAGAGAATTAATATTAACAATTTTTCAGACATCATACCCTTGAAATCTACCGACATAAAGAGAGACTAGATACCTTGTTGCGTGGGCTGCCAGCAGGATCTTCCAGAATTCAGTGATGAGCGCATGTAAAATTGTATAAATATGCGAGACACTCAAGAAGAGTTCGTGCTAATATATCCATCAAAAAACACTTTCAGACGTTCAAATGTTTTTCACTCATATTATACCGGATATATACGCCTATACAAACAAGCCGGAGTTTTTTTTTAGATGCGCCGGAACGCTAGGGATTTAGTCACTTTGATTGTCCCATAGGGTCGGATTTGGTGTAGGAGGGTCGGATCGCGCGATTAAACAGCGGATGGGGTATAGGGGCGGAACGCAGATTTCTTCCAGTTTAGTATGCAGAATGACGTGCCATTGAAACAACGCCATGACGGAAAGCGTTTACTAAACTGAAGTTACAAAAATTTCCTGGAGAATTATGAAAAATGAAAGGTTTACGATGCTACACAATTATCCCTATCTATATTTTAAGATGATTAAATCAACGTGTATATGAGCAGCAGTTGCATTGGCTTTGTACTGCGTTTTCTGGGCTCGGTGCCGTGATGTTGCAGCCTTGGCAGTAACCATTCTCCGGCACGATAATATGTGCGTCGTGCCCGTTAATTACAACGCGTTCTTTTCATCTTCATACTCGCCGCACGTCGTGATGCTCTTTGTCTTTTTTAGTTCCAAACGACCTTACGCAAAAAGTATTGCAAGCACATCCTTGGTAATAGCTTTGTTGAACGCGCCTTGTTTAATTGTAGCTTTCAAACGAGTGCGATCACTTTGCAACTAACGCGAATAACCAGTAATTGCCGTTTTTTTACACAAAAAATTTTAAATATCAACTCAAATAGGTCATTTATAGAGGTTGAAAATGGTCTTATACAATAAGTATTGCATGTACAAATGTACATCAATGGTTACTGCTATGAAAAACGCAGCTTGTGTGCAGTTTTCAAACAATTGCAAACGCTTTGTAATTAACGCGAATAATGATCTATATTACAGGTATAGTTCAAGTTATATTATATACATATCCATATTATATTATGTATATTATATTATTTACATATCCATATTATATGTCAAAGCCTCAATATTATTTTCGCAGGAGTCTGCTACGCTTCAATATAACCTTTCCTGCAGAACTGTACACAAACATTTCAACATTTATATTATTAATATCATAAGAAGTCAATATTCTATAGATAAATTTTTTGTGAACATACCAGAAATGAGAATATGTTATTGGCAAACTCATATATCATAAGCTTGCTGTGTATGTAGTCACCTTACAATTAAACCTGCAAGAAATTAATACAATAATCGAATCCTTTATCAAACATCGATATGCACTATCAAAATAAGAGTAGCATGATAGGCTTCAAGCTAGGATGCTGCAATTTATATTTTATCATGTCATTTTCTGACAACACACACGGAGTTTAATAGCAATGAAAACAGGATCCACGATTAAAGGACTTTTGCGAGAGTTTCGTTTCGGGATCTTATTGAATGATTTTCGCAAAAAAACTAAGAGTTAAAAACATAACAACAAGCAGTGAAGAATGCATCATTCTGCAAGTGAATTTATTGGAAGACATAATAACCTGATAAATGATTTTGGAGCAGGTTTTTCTGTAACCTTCCTCAAAAACTGTCAACATATAAAACGAAACAAGAAAATCTCGATTACATGGGAGACTATTTTCTTGTGAGAGCTGCACGTACGCGTGGCAATGCCAGGACTCAGGAGGCTGCGGCTGAGCCAGTGCTTCCCATTTGTAATTGTACAAATAGGCGAGACACTCAGGAAAGTTCGGACAACTGTCCACAAAAGAAGAGTGTCATACGCTTAAGCGTGTTTTACTTATAATAACTGAATATACACACCTACGAACATATACCGGATTTAAAAAAATCTCAGTGGAACGCCACTGGATCAATTGCTCAAAACAAGCGATCTTTACACTAAAACTCCAATTAATTTTCTTTAATCTGATGGCGGCACGGCAATATCATTCCTTGCGTTGGATCGAATTATGAAAAAATCATTTTATTATTTATATATTTAAATATAGATACAAATGTAATTTTAATATTATAAAATTACTCGAAATCATCGGAAAGTTTGCTACATGTTCTAAATTTGAATAATAAAGATATGTCAATAAGCTATATTTGGTGATGTAGGTTTGCAGTACATTCATAAATCATAATTTTGTTTTTTGCGTCTCAGTAATAGTCTCTTCATTGGAGTTGCAGGAATAGCTCAGTTTGTGCAGAATTTCGATCGCTCAACTGTATGTTCAGTAATATTGTTATATGATGCGCTCTCATCCGACTAAATTTGTCCTCGGCAAGCTATCTGTTGATTTTGATGCATTTTTATGCCCTCACGGGCTAATGAGGAATCGAATTGGTATATAGTATCTTAATGGTGGCTAAACGTTGGCAGGTGGACAGCATTACCTCATGATTATTTCAAAACCTTTGTGAATAAGCATAGCGACAATGTCTCAGAGACTCTGAAAACGGTTCTTAGCCATTATACAATATGCAAGGAACGATTTGAGTCGATATCTCAAAAGTCATAGCCGTATTTCCCACTAAAAATGTTTGATTAAGCTGGAGTAGCTCCTAGCTATGGGCACTGTGAGGTTCGAGGTGAATGCTTGCGCTGTAGTGCGGTGATCATCTTCGGCTGATCAGGCGCGTTTCATGCGCATGCCTTCGCTGAGTTGGACGTTGATTGTCTAGTACTAATTTCCCTTCAGCTGGTACCCTTAAACCTTAGCGATGCCAACTTCAGTTAGCTAGGATTGGAATTGATAAAATTTCGCATGCACCCAAGGAGCGAATCAGCACACCACAGCGAAGGTAGTGTAGCCCTGCTCTGCTATTCTGTGCAGCCCTGCGCCGAGCCCCGAACTCCCACCTGGCGATAAACTCGAAGGCTACAATGAAACTGTTCAATCGATTGAACTATTAATCGACAGCAAATCTACGTGATTCTCAAGATAACAACGCATTCAGGGAAATGAATACAACTAACTGATGAAAATTAACGGTTAGATGAAGATGGCACGCGTTGCTAACTAGCGAAACGCGGCGCCTGTCAGACCTCCAAGTTGTACTCGATCACTGCAAGTCTTGGAGCCATTGCGGTGAGGCAAGTGATGAAAAACTCTATTACCGGTCTTAATAATTGATACGAAAAACAAACGGGGATTTATCCGTGGATTAAAAGAATTTCATAAAACTTTTTAGAAATAAGATGTGCTCATACAAGCTGGATGTCATTTTCAGACATCACGTACAGAGTTTTATAGCAATGACAGTAAACAGTATTCACGATTAAAACACTTACGCGAGAGTCTCTCATCGGAATCCTAATAAATGTTTTTCGCAAGAAAGAAAGTTTAAAAGTATTGCAATAAGCAGTAAAGAATGAAGCATACAGCAAGAGAATTTATTGAACGATGTAATAGCCTGAAAATTGTTATCGGAGCACATTTTCCTATAGCCTATCCTCGAAACCTGTCAACATTAAAATGAGAGAAGAAAATCTTGATTGCAAGGGAGACTATTTTCTTGTGAATGCTGCCTGCATGGCTGTCATGACTCAGGAGGCTGTGGCTGAGCCAGTGCTTCCCATTTGAAATTGTACAAATAGGCGAGACACTCTGGAAACTCCCTGTAAATGTCCACCAAAAAACAGTTTCAGACGCTCAAGCGTGTTTTACTTGTAATAACGAAATAACTTTAACTTATTTTTAGAAAAAAACTCGTTTCATATAACAGGCTAAATTTTTCGATAATTGCGACAATTGGATCATTTTTGGAACTCTGGAACGTTATTGGATAAATTACTCGAAACATGCGATCTTCATACTATAACTCCCTTTAAATTTATTTATTCTGAATCGTGGCACGGCATTTTCATTACATGTGTCGGATCGAATTTTGAAAAAATCTAGTATGAGGAAATTAATTTAAAATTAACAGGAAGCTTACTACGTGTTCCAAATGGTAATAATAAAGCTATGTTAATAAACTATGGTTGGTGATGTGGGTTTGCACTACATTCATAAATCCTTATTCTTTGTGTCATGAGGTCTTTGGTTCTTGAAATAGGTATCAGGAATAATTTAGTTTGTGCTCGATTTTGTGCAACCTATTGTATTTTCAGTAAATTGTTATATATTGCAACTTCATCTTCATATATTATGTAATATTTAGAAGTAGTTGAAAATATTGTTAAATTTTGTGCCCTTGAGGGTTAAAAATATCGAAACTGGTTTCACTTAGTAATATGACGGTGGCTGGACGTTTATATTTGGGGAGCATTTCCTGGTAATTTTTTCAAAGCTTTTGTAGAAAAGAATCGTGAAAAATGTTTCGGAGACTCTTGAAATGGATCTTAGCCGTTATCAAAAATGCAACGCACGATAAGAGTCTACATCCCAAAAGTCTTGGCGTATTTACCCAATAAAATGTTCAATTAAGCTGGAGTTGCTCTCAGCTGGGCACTACGAGGTTCGAGGTGAATGCATGCGCTGTAGTGCGGTGATCATCTTCAGCTGATCAGGCGCGTTTCATGCGCATGCTTTCCTCGAGTTGGACGTTGATTGTCTAGTACTAATTTCTCTTCAGCTGGTCACCTTAAACCTAAGGGATGCCAAACTTCAGTAGCTTGGATAAGAATTGATAAAATTTCGCATGCACCCAAGGAGCGAATCAGCGCACCACAGCGCAGGTAGTAGAGCCCTGCTCTGCTATTCTGTGCAGCCCTGCGCCGAGCCCCGAACTCCCGCCTGGCGATAAACTCGAAGGCGACGATGAAACTGTTCGATTGATTGAACTATTCTAACAGTAAATCTACGTGATTTCCAGGATACTAACGCAGCTCGTTTCGGAACCCTATTCAATGTTTTTCACAAGAAAGAAACCTAGAAGTTGAAAGCAAACAATAAACTGTAAAGAATGCAGCATTCTGCAAGTGCATTCATGGAAGATGTAATTGCCTGAAAATTGCTATCGGAAAGGATTTTCCTATAGCCTATCCTCAAAAGCTGCCAGCATAAAAAAAAAACGAGACAAGAAAACCTCGATTGCAAGGGAGACTGCTTTTTGTGAGGGCTGCACGCGTGGCTCAGTCAACTGTCAGGACTCAGGAGGCTGTGGCTCAGTCAATGCTTCCATTTCTAATTTGACAAATAGGCGAGACACTCTGGAACTTTCCTGCAAATGTCTTCCAGACAACAGTTCCAGACGCTCAAGCGTGTTTTACTTATAATAACTGAATGTACACACCNATTAACTTCAGAAAAACTTTGTAAGCAGTTTCGAATTGGGAAGAATAACAGGCTTCGCATTGGGAAAACAGAATTCGCATTTTTTGCGTGCGTGATTGGGAACAACAATTCTCATTCCTTGCAAACAATTATTTTCATTTCTTGGGAACTATTATTTTCATTCCTGTTATATTCGATTTGTAAAGACATCCGAATATCTGTTGTGACTCCAACTCTTTTTTTAGATTTTTATTTTACGTATCATTCACTTTCCCATTTTCCCCAATTTTTAACACTAGCAAACGCCTGCAAATACTTGTACACTTGTAAACACTTCTAAACACTTCTAAACACTTCAAAACACTTGCATAAACACTTCTAAAAACTTGTAACAACTTGTAAACACAATTGAAACAAGTGAAACTTGTAAACATTTGGTGTTTCACTTGTAAACACTTGTTTACTCCTCTCCACTTGTTTTTTCAATCTATAATCCAAATCATGTACAAATCAGAGAAACAGAGCTTCCTGAGTCGTCATATATGGTCTTTACGAATCAAATGATACGTCACTCCTGTCTCTTATACACATCTAGATGTGTATAAGAGATCGAGTTGGACGTTGATTATCTGTCTTGTAATAATGTCCCTGCAGGTGGTCATCTTAAAACTTAGTGACGCCATTGTTCAAGAAGCTTGTAGATGAAGCGATAATGTTCTACATGCACCGGAGGAGCAAATCTATGCACTGCTGTAGGTTTTGAGCTGTGGCAGCGAAAGTAGCAGAGCTAGACTTCTACTTATTTTATCCCGGAGGTCAAATAGAGCTATTTAATAATTCATACTGTTTATATTAGAAATTTAATCTTTCGTGTGGAGCACTAAACTTATTTTAGATTCTTATGGCAATTGAATTCTTCTTCAAACATAGATAAGAATTTGCTTGTTTCAAATTTGAGGACCACGAGAGGTTTCATGTGAAAATGCTTCCAATTTCGTTTTTGTAGAGATGATCATGATTTGTCTCAGCGTGAGATATATTAAATCAATTGCTGAATTTAACTCTTTTGTATTAATGAAATATCAATTTTAATAGCAATTTCTTTAACGATTCACATATGTCAAAAATTTATATGATAGATGCGGTGCAAATGATCAGCAGGAGTATTTATCTCTTTAATAAGTTTTATGGAAGAAAACCGCTGTCCTTTTCCTCTTTTTGGAAGAATGAATCCGAAAGGCTGGACGTTACCTTAATGTTTTTCATTCGGAAAAATGAGCGAACACCTGTGATCGGCGGGAAAAATATAACGTGAAATGAATAGAAAACTCATAAATGGGGTCTTCTATCAATCCATCTCTTCCTTCAATTTTTATATTGTTATTAAAATTTCGGTACATTTCTGTCAGGCTGAAACACAGCAAAGTGCAAAGACCGTTTATGATATTTGATGGCTCGCCATTTATAGACAGCGCATTAAGTGCAGACTTTACTCCTGTCCTAGGAGGGGAATTGCACATTTTTTATCTGATACGAGAAAAGTCATTTATACAGTCTCCTGTGTGAGTAGTACTATTTAACTGAAGTGTAACAGTTTAGTGTGCTGGCCGTACTATTGAAGTGAGAGATATGAACGATGCTAATAAATGCACTCATCACAATTGCGAACAGGCCACTAACGTTAATATCATCCAATGAGGTGAATGGCTGACACGCCACTCATTTCAGCAATCGTTCATGTACGTGGATTAGAAAAACTGGATGAACTACAATTGCTTGGATACAACTACTACAATTTCATCCTCCCATAAATGGAGGATGAAGTTGAAATTTTTGAAAAACAGAAACTATAATACGAAAGGGGAATCGGTTTAGCGATTGACCCGTTGACGGCTTCACTGCGCGTTTCGATTAACTTCAGAAAAACTTTGTAAGCAATTTCGCATTGGGAAGAAACACACACGCAACGTTTTATCTGCAACGATTAGAAGAACTGCGCAGACAAATCGTTGTGTAAAACTGAGCGTGTGGACCCGGGACCGGGCTTAATGGTGAGATCATAGATGGGCTTTTTCCACTTTTATTTCAATTTATAGACCATATTCGTGAATATTCAATACGACTGCACGAGTATCGGTAACTCATTTGCACGAGTATCGGGTGCGATATTTTCGTCTAATATGTAAAAAAGGAGAAGATTCTCGACCTTTTTTTTATCAATGTCCGTGCCAATCTATTTCGGGTGGCAATTCAAATGTTAACCTTAAAGGAGTGGACTATAACTTAGAAATTGCAACGATACACCGACGACTAATTATTTGGCAATTAAGAGGTCAATAATTAATCATTTATCTACTCGGAGAGAAAAACACGGCACCTTCATCAACTCCATATTTTTGAATGATAATGTGTCTGTTAGCTCACATTCGTTGCCGTCAAAAATCACACTTAAAGTCAATTTGTATGATTATCTCGATATTTAGCTAAGTTAATGCTAGAGACATTTTTTAAATTCTCCGTAGAAAATGCTTTTATGAGTGATACAATATAATTAATGCGCCATGAATCAAAATGAAAATTTATTGGATAGATAAGTAAGCTTTAGTTTTAAGTAGATAAGTTTTATTAAAATTGCATTCAACTGTTAACGGTGCTTATATACTCGTCAATTTTTTCAGGTGGGTGACCCAGCATCCCGTAAGAATTTCAGGTAATGGTGAGTAACAGCTACTTTTAATATATACGGCAATGCGGGGAACTTGATTAATATATATGCATATTATACAAAGTTTTATTAAACTACCGGCTAACGACAAGGCGCCAACTGCGTCAAACGTTGATGACACTGAATTCCCCACTTCTTTAAGGAAATATTTTTTATTCGTTTCATAGCCTAGTTATTACAATTTCGGTACATTTCTGTCATGCTGAAACACAGCAAAGTGCAAAGACTGTTAATGACATTTGATGGCTCGCCATTTATAGACAGCGCATAAAGTGCAGACTTTACTCCTGTGCTAGGAGGGGTATATTAGACATTTTTTTTCTGATACGAAAAAATTTATAATACAGTTTCCTGTTTAGGTAGTATTATTTGATACATGAGTAACAGTTTAGTGTGCCGGCTGTTCTATTGAAGTGAGAGATATGAACGATGCTAATAAATGCACTCATCACAATTGCGAACAGGCTACTAACTTTAATATCATCCAATGAGGTGAATGGCTGACACGCCACTCATTTCAGCAATCGTTCATGTACGTAGATTAGAAAAACTGGATGAACTACAATTGCATGGATACAACTGCTACAATTTCATCCTCCCAAAAATGGAGGATGAAGTTGAAATTTTTGAAAAACAGAAACTATAATACGAAAGGGGAATCGGTTTAGCGGTTGACCCGTTGACGGCTTCACTGCGCGTTTCGATTAACTTCAGAAAAACTTTGTAAGCAGTTTCGAATTGGGAAGAATAACAGGCTTCGCATTGGGAAAACAGAATTCGCATTTTTTGCGTGCGTGATTGGGAACAACAATTCTCATTCCTTGCAAACAATTATTTTCATTTCTTGGGAACTATTATTTTCATTCCTGTTATATTCGATTTGTAAAGACATCCGAATATCTGTTGTGACTCCAACTCTTTTTTTAGATTTTTATTTTACGTATCATTCACTTTCCCATTTTCCCCAATTTTTAACACTAGCAAACGCCTGCAAATACTTGTACACTTGTAAACACTTCTAAACACTTCTAAACACTTCAAAACACTTGCATAAACACTTCTAAAAACTTGTAACAACTTGTAAACACAATTGAAACAAGTGAAACTTGTAAACATTTGGTGTTTCACTTGTAAACACTTGTTTACTCCTCTCCACTTGTTTTTTCAATCTATAATCCAAATCATGTACAAATCAGAGAAACAGAGCTTCCTGAGTCGTCATATATGGTCTTTACGAATCAAATGATACGTCACTCAATGCTGTAGCTTGAAAATCATATAAGGAGCTAGGTTTTTAAGATGGCGTATTGTGGTTATTTTAACAGTTCAGAGGAGTCAAATAATTAGAATTTATTAAAAAAAAAGATAAAAATGCCCAAAAATTTTTTGATACTCTGACTCAAGCTTTTCCATTGCCAATTACTTTCATTGAGCTTGCCACTGCTCGTCTCTAGACTTATTCTAATTTAGCTTGACGCGAATAATAAGCAATAATTGTTATTTCTCTGTTATATATATTTCTATAAAATGGTCATTTTATGAAAGTGCATAACGGCCTAACGTAAAGATCGAGTATTGCATGTACATCCTTGGTTTTAGCTTTATTGAACGCATCTTGTTTGTAGCTTTCGGAAGAGTGCAAACGATTTGCAATTAACGCTAATAATTATCTATTAATGATGTTTTTACACAAAAACTTGTATGTATTAATAAAGAGAGGTCATTTTATAGAAGGTAAAAACGGCCTTACGCAATAAGCATTGCATGTACATACATGGTTGTTGCTTTATAGAACGCGGCTTGAATGCTGTTTTCGAACGATTGCTAACGCTTTGCAATTAACGCGAATTATGATCTATAATTACAGATTTAATTTAAGATATCTTTTAAACAAATGTTTTTTAAAATATTTTTATTTTCAACGTATTCAAAAGGGCATCACGAAAGATCCATGACGGCTACTTGCGCACGGTTACTTGCTGAATTGCAGTCGCTTCTATATAATCCTTCCCGCAATATCTTGTAATATAATTTTAGACTTTTATTTTCTCATTATCATTTGGGATCACTTTTTAGTGAATAAATTTTTAATGAATATTACAGAAATTAACCTGCAATATATTATTATAACAATCTAATTCTCTCTCAAATATCGATATGGAACTTCAAAACGAGAGTAACATGATAGGTTTCAAGTTAAAATGCTGAAATTTCCATTTTTTTTTCCTGTCATTTTTCCGACAACACACAAAGAGTTTGGTGCAGTGATAACAGTAACCACGATTAAAGGACATATGCCAGAGTCTCGTATCGGAATACCATTGAATTTCTTCCAGAAGAAAGAAACCTAGAAGTTAAAAACACAACAACAAGCAGTGAAGAATGAAGCATTCTGCAAGTAAATTTATTGGAAGATGTAATAGCCTGAAGAATGTTATCGGGACAGATTTTCCTATAGCCTATCCTCTCAATCTTCTTACATAAAAAACGAAACAAGANTTTTTGACCAATGGTTTTGTTCGGACACTTCGTTTCCTTCCTTGACCAGGTCGATTGCATGTTTCACCAGTTTCCTTGAATTTTTTACCACCTTCCACACAGTTTCATGACGAATTTGGAGCTTTTTTGCAATGACTGAATTACTCTCGCACTTTTCATGAAGGGTTACAATTGCATTTTTATCTACTGCCATAAGTAATACGTATTAAATTTAGACACCTTAGACTTCTGCAATATAAAATAGATGAATTAATAGATGATATTAAGCTTCATTATGAAAGAAAAATCTCCTAGAAACCAATTTATTTTTATATAGCAAACATCTGTTGCCTTAAATATGGCGGACTCTGTATATAGTCAAAATCACGTACAAATCAGAAAACTCAGCTTTCAGCGTCGCTAGATATTGTCTTTACGTAGCAAATGATAAGGCACTCAATGTAGTAGCTCGAAAATCATATTAGGAGATAAATTTTAAGATGGCGTATTGTGGAGATTTAAATTGTTCAGGGGGGCCAAAATATGTAAAATTGATTAAAAACAAAAGAAAAAAATGCCCAAAAAATTATTTGATACTGTAGTCCAAGATTTTCCATTGCCAAATACTCGTATTGGGGATACCATCTTACCAATGATGAAACCATACATATATGGGTTTTGTCGGCTTATATCGATATTTATAGCCCATTTTCGTGAATATTCAGCAAGACTGCATGAGTATCTGTAACTATTTACGTTATTTTCGTACAAAATTTAAACAATGAAAAGATTCTTTGCTTTTTTATGACAAAATTGGCGTGGTCGGCACGTCAATTTTTAATCTTGGGAGTGGACTCCAACTTGGAAATTGCAACGATACACCTACGAGGAATTATTTGGCAATTTAGAGGTCTATAATTATTCATTTATCAACTCAGAGAGAAAAACACGGCACCGTAATTAACTCCGTATTTTTTAATGATAGTATGTCTGTTACCTCACATTCAACGCCGTCAAAAATTACACTTTCTGGTTATTAGTTGGATCCTGTGAATATTTAGCTAAGTTAATGCTAAAGTCAATTTTTAATATGGTCAATAGAAAACTTTCCTATGAGAGATACTAAATAATTTGAGCTCGATGGATCAAAATGGAATTTTATACAGACAACTTAACTATATGTAGATAAGTTTTATTAAAATTTTACTTATCTGTTAACGGTGATTATATACTCGTCAATTTTTTTCAGGTGGGTGACCCAGCATGCTGTAAGAATTTCAGGTAATGGTGAGTAACAGCTACTCTTAATATATACGGCAATGCGGGGTTTGACGCGAATAATAAGCAATGAATGTAATTTTTCTTATATATATCTCGATAATATGATCATTTTATAAAAGTTAAAACGTAAAAAAAGTATTGCATGTACATTATTGGTATTAGCTTTGATGAACGCGCGTTGTTTGGAGCTTTCGAACGAGTGCAAACGATTTGCAATTAACGTAAATTGTTACCCATCAGTTCCTTTTTTTACACAAAATTTTTTAAATATTATCGTGAAATGGTCATTTCATAGAAATTCAAAAGTCCATACGCAATATGTATTGCACGCGCATCCATGATTGTTGCTTTATAGAACGCGGCTTGTATGCAGTTTTCAAACGATTGCTAACACATTGCAATTAACGGGAATTATGAGCTATAATTGCAGATTTAATTTAAGATATCTTTTAAACGAATTATTTTTAAATATTTATTTTCAACGGATTCAAAAGGGCATCACGAAAGATTCATGACGGCTATCTTGCGCGCGGTGACTGGCAGAATTGCAGTCGCTTCTGTATAATCCTTCCCGCAATATCTTATAATATAATTTTTGACTTTTATGTTCTCATTATCATTGGGGACCACTTTTTAATAAATAAATTTCTAATGAATAATACAGAAATTAGAACATTTTCTTGACACACTCAATTATTCCCAGCTTGCCGTGCACGTCTTCAACTCATACGATTTTAACCTGTAATAAATTATTATAACAATTGAATTCTCTCTCACACATCGATATGGAATTTTAAAATGAGAGTAACATGATAGGTTTCAAGTTAAGATGCTGTATTTTCCATTTTTTTCCTGTCATTTACAGGCAACACACACAGAGTTTGGTGCAATGAAAACAGTAACCACGATTAAAGGACATATGCCAGAGTCTCCTATCGGGATACCATTGAATTTCTTCCAGAAGAAAGAAACCTAGAAGTTAAAAACACAACAACAAGCAGTGAAGAATGAAGCATTCTGCAAGTACATTTATTGGAAGATGTAATTGCCTGAAGAATGTTATCGGGACAGATTTTCCTATAGCCTATCCTCTCAATCTTCTTACATAAAAAACGAAACAAGAAAATCTTGATATCAAGGGAGACTACTTTCTTTTGAGGGCTGCACGCTTGGCTCATTCAGGACTCCGGAAGTTCCGGAACCGGAAGCTGCTGCTGAGCCATTGCTTCCCGTTTGTAATTGTATAAATAAGCGAGACACTGAGTAAATTCCCTACAGATGTCCACCAAAAAATAGTTTCAGATGCTCAAGCGTACTTTACTTATATAAATTGAATATTCACATCAAAAATCCTTTAACGTATGTATAGAAAAAACTCATTTCATTTAAAAAATCAA
>NW_025939173.1:0-35092 GCF_000764305.2 Hyalella azteca | reverse complement strand
TATACTAAGTTTTGGTCAAATCTGTTCAGTAGTTGAGAAGAAATTTCTTGATTACTGCAAATTTAAGCAGGTATTGCTGTTTAAATCAAGAGTGAAGGTGAAATGACAAAAATTTCTGAAAGGAAGGTAAATCGAAAAAAATTTCACAAGCTAAACATCACCTTCTGGTAGCTAAAAATGCATAATCCAAATTTTATTCAAATCTTTCCAATAGTTTGGAAGAAATTCCTTGATCACTGCAAATTTCAGCCTGTATTGCCATATAACACAAATGATGGTGAATTAAAAAAAATTCACCAGCTAAACATCACTGTTAGGTCTTAATGAATACATGCACGAAATTTTGTTGAGTTACATTCAATAGTTTAGGAGATATTCCTTGATCAATGAATTTTTAAAATTGGTCTTGAGATCAAATTGGCAATAAGGGCCGATATTTGCAGTAATCAAAGAATTTCTTCCAAAGTTCTGAGTCATGTGACCTTTAAACAAAAAGCTATTTTCACTCCGATGAGATAGACTCATGAGGTGGCATTTTCTCACGAAATGTCATCTTTTCTTAAATTGAACCTCATAAGATATATTTACAGATGAGAATTAAATTAGATAAATATATATAACCTCGGTTTCTCCTTTGAATATTAACAATTGATTAGCGAGACACATGGCATCTGGCTTACCTTCAGACTTTACTTTGCTGCCACCAGGAAATGCTTGAGTGAGGCTCTGCTCAGGGCATCTGCCACTCCTGACTGCAGCATCCGAAAGTTGGTGCAGCGCAACACTGCATTCTTTGTCTATGAATGCCATCCCCAGATATGATGTAAATTAATAATCACTGAGGTTCAAGCTTCTAATCTTTTAATGTTGGCAGTAATGGTAATAACACTGGAGGGATACATCAAATTGTACAAAGTGCAATAGACGCTCATAAGAAGGCCTTAACACGTTGACTACGATTGGTTCATCTTGTACTTTTGTGTCATTTTTCTAGTACTATTATAGATCAGGGTTGCCAGGGTTTCTTTTTTTACCGGACAAATTCCGCGATTTAGTTTTTTCAATTTAGGTGGTCGGCTAAAATTTATTATAGGGGTTGTAAGGGGCACTTCCTAATTAAATAAAAAAAATTGAATTTTTACACCGGAACCTACAAATATGCTAGTATATATTAAGATATAGGCCTTTTTGGCCTTTTTGTTCACGGATTTAATTGGCCGTTTTTTAGGCCATCTGGCAACCCTGAATTATGTACCAGGAGAAATACATTTTGTGGTACGAATATGTACCAATACGTAGTCAACGTGTTAAAGGAATTTCCTCGCTAGGTTTAGGGAGATTGTATAGTTCTGACAGTTTTTTACAATTTTAATTTCGACGAGNTTTGGTATAATATGTGTGCATGACTTGACAAAAGAATTTGTGGTTCAAAATTGCTCTATACAGTATGGAAATACCATTCAAGGCTTGAAATATCGTGAACTCACATCTTCAAACATCCAGTTGTTGCTTGGCAAGCCAATATGCCAAATTGGGTCGAATTTAATAAATTGCAGACAAAAATGCTCATTTAACAGATGAATTTTGAAAATAATGGGGGAAATGAAAGGGTAGTTGTTTTTATTTCACACTGAAGAAGTAGAGGTATGTTAATAAGATTGTGGAAAAGGAGTTAATGGATAGACCAAATTTCTTGGTGTTTTCATCTTATTTACCGTGATTTTACACTATGGGTGGCTTCAGACTAATTTTAGGTTTGAGAGCAGGTTTGGAATTTTTATTGTTATGAATGGAATCCCATGGCTTCAAAGTGACAAATTTTCAACACATTTAGCGTCTTGCAGCCTGCTCATTGGTTCATACACTTATATTTACAATTAGATTGGACACAGGAGGAAATTCATCTACCAGGCATCTCATGGCTTTGAAAATGTCAAGCAATCTCTAGTGATAAGTCCCAGCATGAAAAAGTAGATATATTCCATGGTCCATGCCAGTTCAACTGTAGAAGTTATCCATACAAGCTAGGACACAGAACTCCAAAATCAGCATTATTCAATCAGAGAAGCCTCTTTCTTCATAATATATTTGGTAACGTTCAACAAATTCTGTAATTCTCATTGCTTTTTGTTGGCTATGGAAGTAATTGATAGAACTGATCATATAGCCTAATATTATGCACATAAGAATTTACTACAGCAGTTTTGCAAACAACTTGAACAGTTTTCATTACCACTTCATGTTTCAATTTTGAGCAGTATAGGAAAAATGCAAGATGTCATTCAATATGATTTTTTAAATTCCCTTTTCAGCAGCATTGAACCCTATATTAATTTGTTACAAGGCTTGAGTACTGCCATGATGCAAAGTCATGATGCAAGTTAATACAAAAGAACATATTTTGAGGTTTTAACTGATCAATGCTCCTTTAAGGGGAGCGTCTAGGTAAAATTTATCTCGGCTATTTACAAACGGATCACTCTGAAACTTGGTACACATATGCAAAATAGAATTCTAAGACATTTTTGTTCGTGTGAATTTTTTGAAAAAAATGAAAGAAAACATGAAATTCTTAGAAAACGGCCAAAAAAGGGGGTACCGTAGAAATCTATCCCTCCTAGGATTTTCAAGCTACAACATTGAGACACATATCATTCGATGCGTAAAGACCATATCTAAAACGCAACACGAGGGTTTTTAGGATTTATCATTTTTGTGGGTGTGGGAGCATTTTTCGTAAATTTTTCAAAAATTTTTTTATTTTCCCCCCCGCCACCCCTCCTTTTGCGGAATAAAATCCAAACTATAACGAAATTAGAAAAATGCCCGCGTTACGTTCTAGATAATTTTGTTGCGCATCGAATGGTATATGTCTCATTGTTGTAGCTTAAAAACTCTAGGAGGAGATAGGTTTGCAGTAGCGCCAACGATGTCATCGGGGAGGCTGTTCCATATGTCGGTGATTCGAAGCGAGAAGAAATTTTGTCGCGTGGAGAAGTTGCAGCGCAGTTTTTCAGTTTATAGCCGTGGCCAATGGTGTTGGTTCTTGTTTCAAATTCTAGTAATCCTTCGGGGACCTTGTATAAACATGAGTATACTTGTATACTTCAATGAGGTCCCCACGCAGACGTCAATAACTGAGGCTTGGAAGCTTCATAACCTACAATCTTCTTAGGGTGTTAGCTTCTACCTCCGGTACTTCAGATTTGCGTATCTTAGAATCATTGTACATTTTTAAGCTTAGGCCCAGTTTAAATTCAGCTGTGAGCTCCTATCCCCTTGAAATTGTGAATAGATAGGTTTTTATGCCCTATTACTTGTAAATTTAGGTTCTAATTGTGTTCTGTGCTTTCAATTGTATTAACTTGTGACTTTCTATGTATGTTCTAGATTCTACGAACTGACGATGGAGCTGGACTCCGAAACGTTTTCTATATAGATATGAATTTTTGTGGACTTTTCTTTGCTTTCAAATTTTTAGTCAACTTGCGAGTTAAGCAAATAAGTGACATTAATACCTACAATCTTTCTTCATAGGACTTGCCCTTCAAGCCAGGAATTATCCTTGTTGCACGTCTTTGAACATTCTCTATATGTCTGTTTTTTTCTACAAGTGAGCTATTGGAAATAACTTCATCGAACAAGGCTCAGCCGCGAAGTGGTACAATTTCCTTGATGGGCATCGAATAACTAAATTTGAAATCTAATCTTCTGCTTCGTGAATGGTGAGTGAGTTGACAAATTCATGGCTGCTGGTCGGCGTATAGCTAGGTTGACTTTTCGTTATCACGATACAAGTAAATAAGGAGTGAAAATATAAATACACTATTTCCCTGATGGCAAATTTTTGAGTCACTATACCCAATGGATTATGAGGTTTGTATCTATTAGTAGCTTAGTTCACTGCTTGTCGAGCCAGGAAGACGCGCGCATCTTGTACGCTCTTCGTTTCCAGTCAGCATTGCTTTGCTGTACTGCGGTTTGTACCGGTAAGCTGCGTCATGTGAATTAATGCTTGTATTTTTGTAATTGTTGTCTTAGTCTTACTATATGGAAATTGTCACTTGTGTTTAATTGGTTTAGGTGGGGTTTAATTATGGATGTGAATTAGATATAAGTTGTGAGCCTCAAGGTCTGACCAAACGTTCCGGTTGTCAACTAGTCGTTTCGCTAGTCAGTCATGCTTTCATATTAGTCTATATTTTGTCAGTGCCCCAACAGTCTGCTAGCTTTAACTCCCTAGCGCGGCAGCACCTGTAGCCTGATGCTGACTACGTCCCTTTTGTTTAAGGTACGCCGGTGGGCCTGCTCGGTGGCGATGACCACGTTACCTTCGGCGCCCTTGTTGTTTTCTTTCAAAGCTGCTAGACCCAGCTAGTTCTACGCGGGCCAGCTTCGTCGCGTCAGCGTCCGTCCGCTCTGTTGAGCTGGCAAACCTCAAGTTGAGTTGGGCGCTGCGTGTGCGATCTGTCCGTGGTTGAACTAAGGAGGAGCCGACACGAAGCTTAGACTTCTTCCGTTAATTCCGTATCTGTTTCCAGTTTAGATTTAGTGTAAAGTAACGTAAGGAGTAAGCACGCACAGTGCCATTGTGTACCCGCAACTTTCAGTTCTTAAGGCATTTATTCATTTTCTTAGTAAAGTATTAAAACTTGTTCGCCTTGTCCTTCCTTCCTGCAACGGTCTTGAGGGCCTACCCTGACAGCGACCAAAAAATTTTGTGTTCGAAATAAAGTTATTAATCATGAAACTTTGGGCAATTCTAAGTCACAACGTATACACTTAAGATCAAAACTCTGAATTTTTTACTCTCGTAGTCTAAAGACTATTTATATCTACATAATATTAATGGGTCGAAATGTTTTGGCCGAAGCAAGTCAATTTTATCGGTGCCTGCAACACCCGCCCTCCTGTCTCTCCGTCACCTGTCAAGCGGAAACTCTCTGTCACCTGACAAGCGGCAACTCTCCGTCATCTGTCAAGCAACAACTCTCCGTCACCTGTCATGCGGCAACTCTCCGTCACCTGTCAAGCGGCAACTTCCATCCTGCAATTCATTCCTAAGGAGTGATGACGTCATGCATTTCATTCGACATCTAAATAGCTCACACGTTCACTGGAATGGCATCCGTGTTCAGTATTAAACATTGAAAAGTATTAGGAATAAGATTGCATCCCTATTTCTCCAACCGGTCGACCACTCATAGTAACTGTGACGATAATTCTTTACCATTTTTTATACGCAATGAAGTCAAGTCAACCATATTCATCACGCGATATTTATCAGAAATAGAAAACATTTACTCCTCGTCGGGACTTCTGCCCTGCAACACCTCGCTGTCCTGCAACTCTCGTCGGGACTTCTGGCCTGCAACACCTCGCTGTCCTGCAACTCTCGTCGTCCTCGCTGTCCTGCCACTCTCGTCGGGACTTCTGGCCTGCAACACCTCGCCGTCCTGCCACTCTCGTCGGGACTTCTGGCCTGCAACACCTCGCTGTCGTCAGCCAGATTCTCGAACACTAGAGCATGTTTATACCAGGCAACTCCAGGATAAGCTGCTACAAATGACAAATTTTACCGGCCAAATACGATCAAGAAACAAGGACACTGTATTAGCAGAGCGCTTTGTTAAAAGCGGACATAAAGAGGACGACAAATGTGTCGGTCATGAGCGCAGCAGGAGGACAACCGCTCGCTTAAAGGGGTTGAACACAATCTAGTTCCTGGTAATCTGGTGGTTGAGAACAATAGTTCGAGGGGTTAATATAACGTCCGCCATAGGAACATGTTATGTTTTATTTCAACTGTATGATAGTTATATAAAGGAATCAGTAGAATGTAGAATGCAGAATAAATTGATACCAACTAAACAAAATTTTTCCTGGAAATAAGTAAGCAACATATGTATAAAGAATAAAGAAAGAACATATGTATAAATCACTTATATTAAATCTTACATCATTACGACGGGGCTAGTACAGCATTAACTAATCTTATTCATTGAAATCTACCAGAAAGAATGCAAAGCAAAAGGTGAAACCAACGAAAGATATGAAATTCAATGAACCAAAGCCTTGCGAAATTTACGCCATTACTGAATTACTGCTAAAGTAAATCTATAACATAGCAATAAAAGAATGTATTCAGCATTCAGCAAATTCAGCAAATCGTGAGTGAAGTTGGTGAACGTCAGTCAGAAAACCTTGGGATAACTGTAAAACAGTTACCCCCCAGAAAAAAAAAAGAAAACAATTAATTGATTAACACAACTACAAAAGTTAGTAACTCAGTCAGTAAATCTGGGAATAAATGCGGCCTGACAGTAAATGCGGCCTGACACTTGGTTAAACCGGTTACACAACCTTGTCCTCGGCCACCTGGTGGTTGAGACGATTGTACCGCCCAGTTTGAGGGGCGGAATAACAACCAATGTAGGCTTGGAATAAATTTTGTCTCGACTGCAAGAAAGGCAAGAAAAGAAGTAGTACTAAAACAGCAAAAATACAGCATAAATTGATCCAGATTATGAGCAAAACTTTTAAAAGAAAAAACAACATATTGAAATAGTATCACTTATTTTAAAACTGACGACATCATTTTATTCAGGCTAGTTTAGCATCAATTAATATTATTCCAAGGAATCTACCAACAAAAACAAATATTGACACAAATGAGAAATATGGAATTCAATAAGCCTAAACCATAGCGAGTTTTGTAAACTTTCTAAGCTATTGGTAAGTCAAACTATTGTACAACAATACAAGAGTATTTCTGCTGTCAAAAAAACTGTCACTAAAGTTAGTAACCATGAGTCAGCAAACCAGGGGCAACTGCAACACTGTTACCACCACAAGCATGACTGTCACTCGCACAACACCAACAACTTCTCGCAGCATTATGAAGGCAGCTAAGAAAAAATTGGTTGCTGATATTCCAATGAAGTAGCATTCAAGCCCCAACAAGCTGGAGCTGTTTGTTGGGGCTAGCCCATTGTGAGGCAAGCATTGTTCTATTTCATGTCCACACCATCCACAGCAACTGCCAACTTCGAGGGACAAAGAACAGCTGAGCTTCACTTTCTTCGTGGCAGTGGGTGCCCTAGATTAGATACTCCACATAGCTTGGTCCTGTTGTATCAAAAGATTAAATGCTCTGCACTTGATTCTTTTGTCTTCATGCATCTTCTCACTTGTGTCATTTGCTAGATGGAGCAATGGGTACTGATGCTGTTCAAATAAATTTTTTGGACTCAAGTATCAACACATAAAGCTTCAAAGGGACTTTCACTATTGAATGATTCCAGAAAAAAAAGGTTTTTTAGTTCCCTTTTGTGTAACACATAATCATACTCATGAACTTCACATGATCATACTCACAAACTAAATAGGCTTATTTGTTGCATGTTTGAAAAGGAAATGACATTTCAAGTCCCTCTTACTTGCAACACAGGTGCAATACCGTAGCATGATCAATTTCATAAGATTGAAAAGGTTTTTCAGTTGAATGTCTGTACAGAAAATGTCTTTTCGCGCTCATATTTGTGGTGCAAGCGTAATCACACTCAGAGCATTGAAGAGACTATTTGTTTGAATGCCTGAAAAGGAAATGACTTTTCAACTCATATTTTGTGGTGCAAGCATAATCACACGCAGAACACCGAATGGGTTTTTCTGTTGAATGTTTGCGAAGAAAATGTCTTTTCAAGTCTCCTCTTGTAATACAAGCATAATCACACTCAGAACACTGAATTGGTTTTCCTGTTGAATGCTTGCGAAGAAAATGTTTTTTCAAGTTCCCCTTTGTGATGCAAGCATAATCACATTACACAGGACTGAATTTATCAACGTTCAACCTTCCTGACGTGAATATTCGCTTCAGGACCAGCGTACCGGGATTAAACGGTTTAAATGCAGGATGACCAAGCTTCCACGTATCTGGGACGCTCACGGGTTGTGTCATATCATGAGACATTTGCAACAAATATCGTGAAGGAGAAGCACTAATTTCTCTGTGAACAGTACGATTATAAACCGAAACAGCTTGTGGTAATTTTACATCCCAGTTCCCTCCCTGCGAACACAGACCACACAGAAGACCTGAAAGCGTCTTTATGGCTCTCTCCGCCCCTCCATTGCTGGAGGCTTTATGAGGGAGTAGTCAAGACGTGTTTAATTCCCCAGGACTCGAGAGTTTCTTCAAACAAGGCAGATCTGAACTCTGGTCCATTATCGCTAAGGAGACGGGACGGTAAGACTAGTAGAGTAGGCAGAATAAATCGGTTTAAAGCATTAACTACTGCATGACTAGTTTTATCCTTCAACGCAACTGCGTACAGCCACTTACTGTGTAGGTCCACCAAGACCAGCGCTGCTACATGTCTACTAGTACTCGTTGGAAATGAGACGAGATCTACAGCGACCATCTCGAAAGGGCGACTGGTGACGATCTTCCAGGTTGGCGGAACAACCACCGACCCACTGGCTTTGAAGATCTGACAGTGATGGCAAGTCGTGCAAACATCATTAACCACCCGATACACTTCTGGGTGCCAGGCCGTTGAATTAAGCAAGTTCAACATTTTATCTCTGCCGACATGAGCCATATTACGATGAACTTTTACAACTAAATTCACAAAATAGTCTAAAGGAAATATTGGCACAGTCACGGTCTTCTTGAACAACAACAAATCATTCTCAAATCTTATAAATTCCGCAAATCGCTTAAAAGGCTTACAGGAATCGGGCCACAATTCACGAGATACATTATGTTTAACAACATTGCACAACTTGCGCAGAATTGGGTCTCGCTTTTGAATTTCCCGCAATTCGTCTCTACCACCCAGAGATTTAAAAGAATTCCCAAAAGAGGTATTATTGACGGATATAACTGGCGGCACGTCATCGTTGCGGGAAAGCGCAACAGTTGCATTAACAGAAATCAGCGGGTTCAACGAGCGTCGGCCCAAAATGGGCTGAGTTACACCATTGCTACTTCTACAAGTCATGGTTACAAAATTTAATGAAATTTTATGCAAAGCAAGAAAATCTAATCCTAGTAAAACAGAACAAGGCAAAATTTCACTAGGGACAATACAAAAATTGTGTATAATGACTGACTCGCAAAGTCCTATCTGTAGTTCGGTTACAACAGAAACGACGTGTTTAGCACCCGTCAATCCTACTAGCTCAAGAGAATGATCACTCAAGATCTTCTCGGTGCCTCGACTAAGGGTTTGCATGAAACCTTCCGTAATTAGGCTCACTTGAGCTCCCGTATCAACAAGGGCACAACATGACACACCCTGGACGCAAATGTTAACCTGTGGAAGATCATTAGTCGCTTGCACGTTACATTCTTCCACCTGGCAAAACAGACAGTCAAGATTATACTCCTCGTCCTCGACAGGCTCCGTCATTAGCGCACCCGAAACGGTGTCCTCAATGAGTTCTAATTTAGGAGGCGAAAAATCTTTCAATTCTATCAACGGATTATAGTGGATACCTGCCAGACATTGCAAAGAAACAACTTCTTCGTCATCACACGAGTCATGTTTATACATTACAGGAGATTTACCACCGTAATACACGTCGATTCTCACATTAAACAATTTGCTGGCAGCATACAAAACTTCCAAACACGGCAAATTACCTGGAATTTTCATTAATTTCAACGCTCGTCTTGTCACTGAGTTGGCAGACAGATTATAACCTTTGAGATCGGAAAGAATATCATCTATTAGCATCTGACGGAGTTCAACATGAGACTTAGGACAGCTTTTTACTTTACAACTCCTGCACAATACCCTTTGAAGGCTAATGAATAGAGAGTCGCCACCCTCTGAAGCGGGCAGGCCGTCCAAAATCAATCCAGCAGGCAACGGTTGGTCATTATCACACTCTGTCTCGACCTCAGGAGCAGAGGTCCATCGCGATAGTCTGTCTGCAGCAACATTAAACCTACCAGGGGTGAACTGAATTTCAAAACTGAACTCGGCTAAATTCTCAACAGTACGAGCTAGCCTGCTGCTAACCAGCGTCATATTGTGCAAATACACAAGAGCTTGGTGATCAGTGTGTACAATGAAATCAATGCCGTACAAGAATGGTCGCAAGTTTTTCACTGCCCAGCGCAATGCAGCTAGTTCTCTTTCGATGGTCGAATAATTCTTTTGATTTTTAAGAAACGTAGTAGAGGCATAAACAATGACTTTTGAAACGCCCTCCTGCTTTTGCACCAAGCAAGCACCAGCTCCTGTTGCCGAAGCATCCACCCAGAGCTCTAGTTTCTCGGCATTTGGCGAATAGTCAGGATATGCTAGTGAGCTTTCCTCGGCAACGAGCTTCTTCAAAGTCTCGAAAGACTCAAGCATTTGGTCTGACCATTTGAGTTTAACAGAACCGCGTTTGCCAGTAAATTTAGACAGAGGTTGCATGAGGTCTGAACAGAATGGTACAAACTTTCTTTGAAAATTTATCAAGCCTAAAAATTTCTGCAAGTCTCGGACTGTTTGTGGTCTGGGATAGTTTAAGACTGCTTCTACGAATTTAGGGGTCTTCCTAATACCTGATTCACTCACAATATGACCTAGAAATTCTACCTCACGCGCTACCCAAGTACATTTCGATGGTTTTACCTTAATACCGTTATCTCTAAGCACAGACAAAACCTTATGCACTAACAACACGTGCGACTCAAAATCAGATTCTACTATGAGAATGTCATCAATGTAAATTTTAACCTTATCGCTAGAAACCTCTTGATACAAAATATTCTGTAGAGTGCGTTGAAAAGCCGAAGGAGCGGTTTTTAGCCCGAAAGGTAGCCGTTTGAATTGCCATTGAGTTTTATTAGTGGTAAATGCCGTGATCTCTTTGCTAGATTCGTGTAAGGGTACTTGATAATATCCCTTGATCAGGTCAAGACATGTAAAATATTTGGCACCGCGTAAGCTATACAAGGAATCGGTTAAATTTGGGATCGGATGTTTGTCAGCTTTAATTACCTTATTGAGTTTGCGATAGTCAACGCACATTCTTATTGTCTGATCGGGTTTTCGGATTGGGACAATGGGAAAAGCCCAAGGAGATACACTAGGTTCGATGATTCCTAATGCATGCAAATCATCACATTGTTTGTTAATCTCGTCTTCGATAGGTTTCGGAAAACGGCGCGGACGTTCATAAATCGGCGTATCGTCTAACAGCTCAATTTTATACTCAGTGGATTGAGTCCGGCCTATGTCATATTCATTCGTACTGAACACTTTAGCAACACTTCCCAACATTGAATGGACCGAATCTGCTTCTACTGTAGACAGATGGTTCAAAGCAATCTCATTCCTAATTTTCCGTTCATCCCACTCCTCATGACTCAATCCTGGCGCCTCGTCCTCTAGACTGACTGTTGAAATCGAACCCAAAACCGTGCCTTTCCTCAACATCACTGGACGGTCTACCGAGGTTAGCAACACCGATCGCGCAGTAGGACAAATTAACCCATCTAAACTGTGCACTTTGTCTATCAGATTAGAGTCAGCTCGTTTGCTCTCAAATAGAACTTTACAACCATCAGGAATCTCAGGCACAGATTTAGACCATACAACCTTTACTGCACAGCTGTCAATGAGATAGGTATCGGTCTCTACTCGGCATGTTACATCAGAAAAATTTACATTCCTGGGACCAGCCTCATCAATAGAAAAATCAATTTTCCCGTCAAGCAAGTGTTTACGCAATATACGTTCATTAACAAACAATTCTACCTTGTTTTGTTTGAAAAAATCGATACCCAACACAACTTGAGTATTCATGGATTTATCATTTGGAAGAACCAGGGCATCTTCTACTCTAAATGAGGTCTGTGCAATACAAAATTGCAGATCAACTGCTGAAGCAATAGACAAATCTTCTCCAACAGCACGTATATTCATTGATGTATCACGAGTTTTCAATCCTAGTTGCACTACCAATTTACTATCGATAATGGTTTTGTTCGCTCCTGTGTCAAGAAGGGCTACAACAGGAACATCGTTAATCAAAATATTGATGTTAAGCAAGGAGTCTAGCTCGAGATTGAGATTCACGAGTTTACCTGGCGTATTGCAATAGCCTGTTCTAGGAGTATTGTCTGCGTCGTCACCTGAAGTTGGGTTATCAACCATAGCCTCAGCAGCATGATCACCAGCAAGCAATCCGAAGATTGAGAGCGAAGATTTTCAGCCAACATCGTCTCCTGCTCATCAGGTGCCGCCGTGAGCGACGAGCGAGAACTTGAAAACTGGTTTCCTGCCCACTGCCGATGTCTCCGCGAGGATCGTCGAAATACCAAAGTCCGTTGAGGTGGAGTTGTTGATGCTTGAAGCCCTGAAGTGCACTCCGATCGTTCAAGGCATCCTAGTTTAACCGTCTCTGAGAGCACTCTTTCCACAAGTGCGTGCCCTGGCACAGAGGACAACGTAAAGTTCGATTCTTCTTCGGACATCGAGCCACAAAATGTCCCACTTCGTTGCAGTTGTAGCATGACTGTCTGGCTCTACACTTCTTCAAGGTGTCCATACTTCCCGCACCACATGCAAAAATCATCGTTGGGGACTCTGCGTCGCTGTACCCGTCGCGGAGAACGCCGGTTTTGAGCAAACCCGCGGTTGCTTGAGGTGACCTCGGGCCTATTCCCCTGAGAGAGAGTGTCACGGTCATCATCCTCAACATGGCAGGCTGCGAATCTGACTCCCACCGCGCTGGAATCCTCGATACTAGCTCGAACAGCCTCTCCCATGGTCTCGTCCATGTCCCGCGCCAGTCCCATCAACGATTTCCAAGGAAGTTTGTATGAATATCCTCGTTCTATTCGGCTATGGCGTTCGATAGTGCGTACTTCTCGCTAGAACTGTCCAGGCACGGAACGAAGAAACTGTTCACGAGCTTCGCGAGCACACTCCTTGTCGTTCTCGTATCCATGCTGGGCCATATTCATCAAACGCATGCCGTACAGATAAAGTTTTTCACCGGGTTCAATCGTCGCTTTCCGGAGTTCTCGTCGCCAATAAGATCTCTTGCCGATCTTTTGAGTCTTGTACCATCGTAGGAGCTCGCTTTTCAGATACGAGTACTGGCAACTAGACGTACACAAGCGGCTGTAGACTTCCTTTACTTCACCAGACAGGAAGTCGCCCAAATTTCTTGCACACTCCGTCGAACTGCCACAAACAAATTTGCGGTTGAAATAATGTTCGTAATCTGACAAGAAATCTTTCAGATGCTGCTGACCATCGACTAAATATCAAAGTTGAAGAATGCAAACCTCGTTCAAATTTCAAATGCCAAATCTAGCAACAACGTACGTTAAGCGGGTGAAGCCTTCATATGGTCTGGTCCCACAACCAGTCAAGTATCAACCACCTCTTCTTTGATCATTAAAACAGCAACCGGCGGCCGCAACCCTCCCTGAGCCGACTGAGGGGTTCGTCGTATAGGACGTGGATGGTACTATGAACGCTACTCGGGAAAATACAGTCCATTCATTAACTGTTAAGTGATGTGAAGTGACGCACTTGTTTGATCTGTGGATATGAATAATGTGTATCATTTCTTTTTATATATCATGAAGAATTTAGTTGTGGAGTTATCGGTGTTTTCAAGAAAAAAGTCACTTCTTTTTGGCTTCCCATAAGAAAGCTCTTAGGTGCTTTGACTCTTTGAAAATGTATACATTAACAGTTTAAAATGTTATTGATAGCTACTGGTCATCTGGTAATTAGAAGGATCGTCAATTTACTTGAGATTAGCTTTGGCAAAATTCAGAGCGATGAAACAGCATGCAGATTTTAGGGTAGCGAGCTAAATCAGAAACATATCGGTCTCTAATTCAATTATAATGCTCATATCTCCGTTTCCGTCGAATTCCTATTACACTAGAGACTTCTACAAGCATATGGCACATCTTCATCAGTGCGAATTACATTAAAGAGAATAAACAAGCGTTGCCCACCATCATCACCACACACACAATTGTGTCGCTCTGTGTATGCTTCAGCAGGGGACGTTTCTCACCAGGCACCGCTTGCGTCAGGCTCTCTTATGCGACATTTTTCTCGCTATTTGCAGAGGCATAACCTTTCCAAAATAAAAAATTTTCCTTTAAAGAAGAACGCGAGGAGTGGATGCTGAGTATAAAGCAGTGTCAAAATGTTTCTTGCAAGTTAATGATATTGCTTTTTTGTGAGACATGTTTCAACAAAATTTGGTTAAAATTATGTTTTGTTTATGGTAAAAATAATTTTATAATGCAAACATTTGCTGATTGTGCAAAATATTCTCAAACATTGGCGCTCTAAATATTATCTCCTGCTTCGAAATATGAGTAACTATTTTAATTTTTCCTGCACATGTTAAATCAGAAAATGAGTGCCCGGTAGTTTATGAGAGAGAATTTTCTTATACTAAGACGTTTTAAAATTTTTCCTCATATCAAAATATTTATCCCATCAGAAATGACATGGTAAAAGATAAAGTAAATTTTAAGCATCTTGCAAGGTACGGTCTGTGTCAGGGAACCCCTCAAGGCGGTTGCAGGAAGGAAGGACAATGCGGCTAAGTTTTAATAGTTTACTAGAACAACAACAACACGAAAGATGTCTTAGAACAAATAACATTGAAAGGACTGTAACTCTCAAAGAGAAAAGAAACTAATTACGTTGACTGTACTGCTTATAGGCACCTGGTGTGCCTACCTCGAACGTTAATCTAGACTTATGCTACGCTTGAATGAATACAGAGTTACTTAAACTACAGATGAACTTAAAGTCGGCTCCTCCTGGTGTCATCCACGGCTTGCAACGTACACTCACGCAGCCCCCATAACTCAACTTATGGTCTGCCAGCTCAGGTCGGAGTGGCCGCAGGCTCTGACGTGGCGAAGCAGGCTCGCGTAGAACGGGTTAGGCCTAGCAGTAAAGGAACATAACAGGGCTCCGAAGGTAACAGGGTCAGTGCTACCAAGCAGGCCCACCGGCGTACCTTAAACAAAAGGGACATGGTCAATGTCAGGCTGTAGGTGCGGCAGCGCCAGGGCGTTTAAGCGAGCAGACCGTTGGGGCACGGACACCATTAAAAAGTAGAAATAATCATGAAACATGGCCACTAGCAATCAACATATTGCTCGCGCAAATACATTTCAGAAGTCTACAAAGGCCAGACCTAGCCGCAAGTGAAAACAGGCCAGGCGATCAAAGTCACATCCACGATTTAAGCAATTCTCCTAATTTTATAATTACCTTAACAATTAACAAAATCTAGGCGAATGACTGCACGCGATAATAAATAGAAATTATAACACCAGAGCTAACTTGTATTATAACACCAGAGATAGCAAGCCGTAGTCCTACGCAACTCACCGGCTAAACAGCAAAACGAGGAGCGGCAAGTGCGCGTTCCTCCACGACTGAGATAGCAGTGCGGCAAGTTTGCCGGCACTCGTGACATGACGTGTAAATTTAGCGGGAAAGTAAATTTATAGCGAGCTTTCCCTCACAGTCAGTATGGATTTTCCATGTTGTATCACTCAGTGGACCGCCTTGAAACTCAGGGTGTTAATATATGAATCTTCTATAGTTATCGTTTCCTGGATTATTTCAAATCTGATTTGAAATAATCCAGGAGGAAAGGTTGACTAGAGCACACAATGTAACTTAACAATTTAACGAGGAGATCCTCACTCTATTAGAAATGGAACCAACACTCATCACTCAACTAGCAATGGAAGTAACAAATCCTATAACACAACTATAGTTACTGCGTGAAAAATAAAAACGTAATGACTTACAAAGTAGTACGCAGTAGAGTACTGTAGAGTCAGTTAACCGTCAATTAGAGAATATATTGTTGAAAATAACCCACCTGAAAAGTTCACTGTACATGAAACCTGTACGCCGGACATCGCTGGCACATGCCGGCTCACGATCTCAACTCCCAAGCGTTCCTAGTCATAGAAAATGAGACAAAATCACTGAAGTTTTAAGCTCATTTTCCGAAAGAATTGTCTTAGGATCACTCGACTCCGTTTGTATTTTTGAAATAGTCCCCCGGCCACTCATTTAATTAAAAATAAGAATTTTGTCGTGGTCAGATCCGAGTTCCATGCAAACCCATTTTTTTCTTTCATTTTGCACAGAATTGCCAATATCCAATTTTCTCTTAGGCATCGCTGAGAATGTTTGTGGCATGCGATTGCTGCATTGCTAACTTGTCATGCGATTGCTGCACTACTAACTTGGCATGCGATTGCTACATCGCTTCTCTGCATTAGCGAGGATTGACATCTCGGCGGCTTCCATTGCATCAGTCGTTCAACACTTCAGATACTGATAGTCAGCATTCAATGTTATGCGTGTTCATGACTACGTTTGAATTATCACTTCCAAGTATTATTTTTTATTGCTAAAAATTGGTTCACAATTGTCAGTAAAAGAGAGTGCGAATAGAAAGAACAAACCTATAGTAAAAGTGTTTTTCATATTAAATGACGCAAGCTTTAGAGTCAGTGTTAGACTCAGAGCCTCTTTTACTGACTTCATTGGAAATTCAGTCATTCACTGACACGGATCATAAAAAATGCGAAAGAGTTCCGAATACGGTACAGTAAAAGTTATAAAGTTAAAAATCTGAGACCACAAAACACGAGCGTCTGCTCTCGACCACGGCTGAAACTTGAATACACGACTTCCACCAGGAAATCGTGTATTGCATTTTGCGATACTGCAACAATGCATAATGCTGGCAGGAAGTTTGCTGCGTCGCAGTTAAATGAAGACGATTAAATAGTGTATTCAGAATATATATTCACAGTCCTCGCAAAACAAACATACATTAAGGAAACACACACTATGGATCATGAATGTATCTATCCATTTCCATGCACTATTATATTCTTGAGCGGCTATCTATTTGTTTTTGTTACCCATCAAAAATCAAAAAGTTCTATTTTATTCAAATTGGGAATTTTTTGAACATATAACATTTATGTTCAAAATATGACGTATGAAACTTACATTCACAATAATTGTTTGCAAAACTGATTGGATATTTGATCAACTCAACCTATAAACATTTTGTTTACATTCGTGTTCTAAGTCTGTTCAATGTATTACTCATCAACGATGGGTAATATACAGATTACTTGAGATGGTTGTTTTTGAAGCCAGCCAAAATGACTGACTCCATTTTTGGAGCCCTGAGGGCGTTGAATTGATGCAGGTTACAGTAAACAAATGCCAGTTTCTTTCCACATTGAGCTTGTCTTGCAAAACTTAGCGCTATTAAGCCCCGTCTACACACTCAAACTTATCGTCAGTCTTGCATGTCATGCCAGGTTTGACCGACACGACGCTCAAAGTTTGACGTCTTGCATGACGGGTGGGCGGAGTTAGAGGTTTGACAAACCTGGAAAAGACGGACGGGCGAGACCTTAGTGTTCATGCAAGACTGATGATAAGTTTGAGTGTGTGAACGGGCAACCGAGTAATTGGTTAAACTTTTACTCTATCTCAGTATTTATTGATGTTGAGAGCTGTGACATCGTTCCTCACTAGCTCTAGTTTTTCTTATCTCAAGATATCCGAAGCTGGTTTCACTAATTCTTTCAGTGAGTTTAAAGAATTATATCGTCTTTTCCCATGTTCGTGGTAAATTCAATCAAAAAGCTACAGTGACCAGAACAAGAGAGCACTGGCCTATGCGATATTGATTGCTAAGTGCAAAGAAGTTGATCCGACGCAAAACAAAAACTTTGTAACGAAGAAAATAAACTCTTTACCAAAAAGAATGTGCCACAATGAAGTCGTCAATGTAACCTGGTGCTGGTAGGGATGCTGTCTATCAACCCCAATTGTGGTATTTTTTAAAACATTTTCAGGACCACCGCGTACGTTTGCATCGCTTTAACCTAATTTTGGTGGCACAAACTGCGATCACTGCGGCGAGCAGCACCAGCTCCTCCATTGCCGAGAGAGCACTACTGAAGGAAAGTTTGAATAGTGTGGACGCTCGTCAGTCTTCCGTCTTGTCGGTCAAACTTTGGCATGACATGCAAGACTGACGATAAGTTTGAGCGTGTGGACGGTGTTTTAAAACAATAATTCCGTCAGAAACAGCACTGAAAGAGTCATGCTCACGAAAGCACTGTTATTATTCCTGCCCTATTGAAGCAGTAACTGTTCCGTAATAACTGAAAAAAAGTGCTGCACGTACCAACGAATTTACTGGTCACTGTGTCGCATGATCTCTACTGTTTCATTGCAGCAGAGCGCGCGGCGTCTGCCAACAGAACGAAAATAAACATCCATTCAACAAATGCCGAAAAAATTGCTATACATTTATTTAGCGATGCTATAAAAAAACTATGAAACCCCATATCATTGCAGAGTTCGAATATTTGATGGGAAGGCAGCCACGCTTGCACCAGTCGGTATCAATGGGTTGACTGCCCAGGTAGGTACAGGGCGTAGACTCCTGCGTTTGGTATTTTTTTAATCCGAGACGAGACGAGACAACAGGCTCTGTCCCGGTTCGCAATAAAAACCGGGACAATTTTCAGCCTTCCGTTGGAATTCCGGGACGATACCGAGACGAGACGAGACGTCCCTGTTAAAATAGGTGCCTTAAAATTTCCCGGAATTTACAGTCATTTTAACGATACATAACGAGACTAATCAATTATTGATGTGGTGTAAACTTTGGCTTACCATCATACATTTATACAGAGCTGGGCAGCGCTACTTTGAAATGCAGCGGCCGCTACCGCTACATGTTCTAAATGTAGCGGGCGCTACCGCTACATGCTCTAAATGTAGCGGACACTACCGCTACAATGGCTTAAATGTAGCGCCGCTACCGCTACCGAAAATGTAGCGGCCGCTACATGTAGCGCGCTACTGCCCACCTCTGGTAACAACAAACATGTTGACACTATTAACAGGCTGAGGTTGACAACATAACACCGAAATTGTTCGTAACGGTAGTTTTATTCTGTAATTTATATTATGTATGTATCATGTTGATTTTTGAATAATATTTAATACTATTAAGTAAAATCTCTAAAGGCTTTATCTATAAATGTAGCGATAGCGCTGTAGCGGCAAAACCTCGTATCGCTACTTAAATATGTAGCGGGCGCTACCGCTACCGTTTCCGGGACAAATTTTACCCTTTGTCCCGTTATTTTTTTCCCGGAATTTTCTCGTCTCGTTTCGTCTGTCCCGGTTCATTTCGAGAAAATTATTTCGAGACGCAGGAGTCTAACAGGGCGCACACAACGGGTGGCGCGCCGAGACCTTGCAAGAGAACGAGGAATGCGATGAATTTTACGTCTTCCTGTCTCAAATTTGTCCTCAAATTTGTGTACATCATCACTGCATTAAATGAGAATCTCAAGTTTTATTTGACTCATATAAAGTAGTCTTTAAAACACAGTCCTCGACTGCTACCTTGTATCGACCTTGTAGTTATGTAGGAACATTCTCGTTGCACTACAAACTCTGGCGGACCACATGCGGCCCGCGGGCATTTATATGCTCAGCACAGAGATGGGCCAAGGTACACGGGGATGAATGCGTTTGCAGAACAACTGAGTTCAAACTTGAGTTTTTGACGGGAAAAAAGTAGAAAAATTTACTCATGTGCTACTCAAGAAGAAACAAAAGTTGTCAGTTGGATGGCTTTTATACATATATTCAACAGGACTTTCTCTTCATCTCACCTGCAGCGTTTTAGTCTAATGAAGAGTATTTTTTTTACGCGAGCAAGTTCACCAGTTATAACAACTTATTAGGAAAATATGGGCAAACTTTGTGTGCATCTGTGCCTGGAATGACATTTATTGAGCTCCCTATAAAGATGCTATGAATTTCACTAAAATTCATTTCGCCCAGCTAATTTGGCGATAGTCAAAAATAGACCTGTTATAATAAGCGTAGAAATGTCACATTTCCGGTATGAACGGCGTTCCAAAAAAACTCTGCAATTCTCTGTAAATATTTGAGTAAGAACATTTTCCAGAGGTCCCGGTATGGAGAGCGTCCATGCGTTTCCGGTATGAATGACATTGATGGCATTTGTATAGGAATAATATTTCAATATAACGTAGCCGGGGTGAATAAATTTACCGTAAAGTCGTTTTTGTGGCAATCTGATGATTGTAAATAAATGTCAGAATGAATCCGCTGAGAGTTATAAGGTTCATATAGTAATCGCCAGTGCCCAGCATGCAATTCATTTGCCAGTCAAGGCCCGTGGCTAAAGTAGTGAATTGAAAGATACCTACTACTTCTCTTGGAGACGATGCTGCTAGATACATCTGTATCTATTGGTAATCTTGAAGTCTATAGAATTAGGTCTATGTTTTAAATAGTAGAATTTTATTTAGAACATTCCTATTTTATATTCATGGCCAATAATTGATATTCGTCTCATTCCTGCCTACATAGGCTTTACCATGTTGTTACGGGATAGGTATATAAATGATTTATTGAATTTTCAGCTCGAAAAAAGTTTTTTTTTATAATTTTGGTATTTACAGCTCAATTGTGCTTGATGAATATTCTGCTCCGTTCGATGCTCGTAGTTCATTTACTTCTGGCAAAGAAACGTTGCCACCTGACGACAGAGTAACCTCGGAATTGGAGCCTTCTAACCTGACGACAATGGAAGTGGAGCTGTAGCGGGAGAACTATGCCCCTTAACTGGGTCTCTGCCCGCGGGCCCTAATGTTCGAGGATTAATTGAAATAGATCAGCGAATATTCAACGGCCACAAGGTACATTTAAATTTCATGGAGAACCCGCAGCCACGACATATATAGGAGTATAAACTGAATACGTTTACGAGTACAGACATTATACAGACATTAAATACAGATATATTTTCACATTACACAGTGGTTGGTCAGGCAAAAGCAGGCTGCCTACTTGCAATCAGCTGCTTCCTGAGAAAAGTACCTACGCATACTTTTCCTTTTCAGTCTTTGTTAGAGAGGTGCGGCGGCTGAAGAAAACTAATAGCGTTTAAAGCGCGGCCAAGGCTGGCCCGCTACAGAGCCAGCTAAAGATGTATATTATAGTTGTCACGGCTTCAACAGCTTCTGAATCATTCGAAGAAACGACCCCCGAAATGGAAGCAGCTGGTAACACTGCTACTTGGGCATCGGAATCATGGGTAGACAAGGCAACCGAACTGCAGTCTGCTGACAACAGTGCTACTTCGGCATCTGAACTATGGGTATAAACAAACAATCAAATTCCGACGGCTGTTGGCAGAGATTAGTCGTCTGAACGCTTTAGATAAACGCCAATTGAAGAGCCGACCACTGCGGACAGAGTTCGACATTAATTAATCTCGAAGAACTAATTGATACTTACCTTACTCGCACTGCAAGTCACATGCGACTCCAGAGGAGTCAGTCGCATAACAATAATGAAAAAATTGGCTGAAATAGATAAAGAGATAGATTCATTATCCGTCGTGTAAGGCATACGCTCAGGTAGTGCAAGTTTGTGAAGCACAGGTATTTCATCAGTTTTCCAAAATTGTTTCAATCCGTAAGAAATATGTGCATCTGATGTGAATTTTCTGACGATCACTGGAGAAAATGAGGCTTCCTTTATGATCACCTGTAAACACTGTGCCCAGTATTTAACCCTCTACCGCCGTATGTCACTCTCCGGGAACATAACTTCCAACTTAAATCATACGTAAACTATTGAGTGTAGCAATTTGAGGACGTTTATACGCAACAGAGAACATTTTAAAGTTGTCGTACGTGGCAGCAACCATCAGTGCAAGTAATTTTACGTTCACTAGCAACGTATCCTTTTTGGGTAGGCTTGTGACAATATTGGTCCGGTTACTCATGTCAGGCGGTAGAGGGTTAAGATCAGGGGCACCTTCAGAGATAGTGAAAAACTCTACCTAACTGTAGCGTTTGTAGTGTATGTTGATGACTAAGCAAAACGAGTCACAATTTGACTTCATTTTTCTTGATTCACGTGAGAAGTACATTAAAAAATATTAACCTTTTCTACAATTTACCACCTAGAAATTGTTATAACTTTCAACCATCAACACAGTAAAATTTAACATTGAACAGACGTAATAACTCCGGTAAGAAGAGGACATGAAAGAAACAAAATTCATCTTCCAATGAATGCTCGCCCAACTTTTATTCGCACTATCAAAGCAAAATTTTTGACCATGCTCTGTGTTTACATGCAACCCGCCCTGTCAAGCCCTTCAAACAGACGCGCGTGAATGTATGCAGTTTTTTAGGTTTGATGAAACAGGACATGCAACTACTAAAGTACTAATTGATAAGCATCAGTGCACTTTTTGACGTGACAGCTTGCATGATTACAAATTAGGTTCTTCATCTAACACTTGCCGTAATAGGATAAAACCTCTACAGTTGTTGGGTTAGCTGGAAATGTAGGCAGCAAATATTATCAAGAATTTTAACGTTGGTTGATGAAGTCGGCGTCCGAGTCCGACTAACTGAAGCCGTGCCAACACGCGATACATGGTTCGATTCTATTCAATACTTTGCCCTGGACAAATAAACTCGAAAGCTTGGCATATGAAGTATCAAGATGTTATAATCAGGACCACATTCAACAATCGCGTAGACGCCGTGAATTCCCTTGCCCGCAGCGCATGAATTGCGCAACTCATCATCCATCTTTCAGATAGATCGATCTCGGGCGTTTGTTTACAGGTGATGTGATTTTTTTTTACATTTTTCAATTTAATTGAGTGCTTCAGTAAAGCATCATTTTTTGGTCATTGGGCACATAATGGACTTCGTGAAACCTCAATATTTCCATCACAGTGAATTATTCGATAGTAATTTTGACTTTAGGATGACAAATATACGGAAAAATTAGTTGCCAATTAGCAATAGGAGTGGCGAGTTTATAATTTCCTGAACTCAGTAGAAAACATCTTTGGGGTAAAATAAAGGGAAAAAAGGCAGAGGCCAGAAATTTTATTTTTATTGGCATTCAAGTGCATCAACAAGTTTCGACAGCGAGACACGCTTTAGCACTTTCCCTACAGCCAAGAAATTCGTTCTTAACAAGTTCAATGAATCTAGTCTAATAAGTCAAATATCACACGAGCAGCCTTATGCATAATGACAAGAAATTAGTAGAGACAATACAGAACAATCATAACGGGAATGAAGATGGCAATATGTCCAATGGTATTATAATCTTCTAAGCAGAGGTGGGCAGTAGCGCGCTACATGTAGCGGCCACTACATTTTCAGTAGCGGTAGCGGCGCTACATTTAAGCAATTGTAGCGGTAGCGGCCGCGGCCGCTACATTTAAGCACTTGCAGCGGTAGCGGTAGCGGCGCTACATTTAAGCAATTGTAGCGGTAGCTACCGCTACATTTAGAGCATGTAGCGGTAGCGGTAGCGGCCGCTACATTTCAAAGTAGCGCTGCCCAGCTCTGCTTCTAAGTATGAAAAACGAACAGCAAAATTATCTCCGTTATTAACGCGCGTTTGTTATACAATAGTTGGATTCGCTACCAGGTAATTATTTCAATAATCCGTAATCACCTCTTTTATATATAAGACCATATTGTTTAAAAATAGCCAGGGCTTCCTTTAGTATAGGTCGAGGCACCCGTGACCAGCTCACCACGGCGCCCTGGTGACTCGACGCCGCGCTCACTCCGCAGGCCAAGAGGCAGTCATGGACGCGGCTCAGCGCCTCCTTGCTCAATGCGCCCGATTGACGCGCTCGCAGCGCCCCAACAAACACGTCGAAAGGCAGCCTCTTCAGGGGTGGCTGGCATTTGCCTAAGTAAAATACACGACCTCTATTCCAGTGCCAGTCAGGGTGGTCAGGATTAAGTATTTCGCCATTCGGCATTGTGGTGCATGCGACGTAGGCCTTACCCTCTTCAAAAAGTCGTTCTTCCTCTCTGTCCCAGCTATCGTCATCGCTGAGGTCCGTGTCCTTCATCTCGTCCACATTGGATGTGATCCTTGTTTAGGTCAGCGGGCTAAACGACCTGAAGGACTCTCAGCAGAACTAGACGAGCTGGACGAGCAAGATGAGCAGCACAAGGAAGACGAGCACGAGGAGGAAGACGAGCAGGAAGAAATAGACGAACGAGACGAGGAGCTGGACGAAGAAGAACTAGACGAGCTTGAGCTTGAGCAGTTGGCAAGAATAAAGGCAGGAATGGGAGGAGGAACTACGACCGTCGAAAATTCCTTCTGAGCAGCAATTTGCGCCGGGGACACATTTGGTGCGGGAGAAGGAAAGGAGACACACGCTGGAGTGGATGACGGAATAGGGGAGAGGGTGCATGCAGGTGCCACGGACAAACTAAACGTCGTGAGGTCGATGAGGAATATGTTTTTCTGGCGAAGACCGCACGCAAAACTTCTTATTTTGTTGGCGATGCCAGTCGCCTCGATGAAGATGCTACGGTTCGGCGGGGTTTTTTACGCGCGTAATTCTTGCCACACTTAAGCTTTTCAGAGGTTTTGCTGTCATCCTTCCTATGATATTTCGACCTTACTTCTTCTTCATCGCTGTCCTTGCCAAATAGGTCCTTCATGATATCCGCCAATTTTCTTTTCTTCGGGTCGCGGGATAGGGTTCGTTCTTCGTCATGGGATTTTGAAGAACGGCTGTCCTGGACAGTATGTTCATATTTGCAGGGAACCAGAGACGCGTTGGCGGCAGCTGGAGACACATTGGCTTCATTCCAAGGCCTTTCCGACTTTTCATCTTCTTCGTCGCTATCTTCCCCGAAAAGATGATTGAAGATATCTTTCAATGTCCTTATTTTCTTGTCGGTATTCTGAATCTTTTTGAGTTCTTCATCACATGATTTGAGAGAACAACCGCCCCCTACTTGTGGATCAGACACGCCCAGAGACGTGTTGGAGGCAGCAAGGGAGAAACTGACAGCTTTGGTGACGGGAATCTTGGACTTGACGGCACTCGTCTGGGGTCGGTACAGCTTTAGGGGCTAACCAAAAAGCTCGGTTTAAGCGTCCGTCACTTTCTGATCCTGGTGAAATGAGAAGAAAGTGACGGACGCCATGGGCCTATTTCTTCAGTGCCGACACTTCTATTATAACTCTTATGTTGATTTAATGTTTCGCCAACTCTTTTGTTAATTTAACAGCACCGATAGTCAGAAAATAAACAGTAAGTTCAACGTAACGCACGACACAACTATAACTCATCACTTGCCAATGGCGAGCGCGGTACTTGGCAGCGTGCCCTGAGACAGAGAGTCTCAGACTTCAGAGAAATCGGAAACCTTTGCTTTGACTGGTAATAAACACATTCAACACTCGATTCCTCCGCGCGCCATTATAGACTCTAAACCACTAATGACTGTCAGCTAGGAAAAATATAGGTACAGTCTGACAGTCAGTGCGTCGCTCCATTTCTTTTATAGCGGTTTCAGCTTTTATTAGGCGGTAGGCCTGTCGCCGATTCTTAACATCACAGAACATCTCATTTTGCGGTCTCGAACTCGCAACTCACTGCTACAATTCAGCTTTGCTTAACCGCCCGGTCTCCTCGCCGATTTTGACCAGAAACTTGCGCACAGAGCTGGGATCGAACCCATGCCTCTCTGCTCCAATCTTGGTACTCTGAACTGTAACCACTGGGCCCTGCGTAGTCAGTTTTGTATTGACTGCAGTCAAATTTAAGGCATTGAGAATATTTCAATTATAGTATTAGCTAAAATTAACACTTAACGGAAACACCCAGATTTTGCCATTTAAAATAAAAATACACCTAGAACCCAGGTGACGGCCAAAAAAAACAGATGTTGGTGGAAACCCCTAGCACTGGGAGGTCTGCCTGCGAGTGCGAGTGATGACTGATCGGACAACGGGAAAAGCCTTCTGCTGGCTGCGAAAAGGTGCTTGCTAATACACGGGGCGATTAGTTGCGTCGAATACAGTTTTGCAGGCTATAAGCCTAAACACGAGGAGTGTTTTCGGTGCAGTGCGCTCGGCCCGCGCCAGACTAAAGGCCCGTTTACACTAGTGGCAACGACATGCGCTTTGAGTCGTTTGCTGCAGTGCCTCACCGCGCACAACCGTTCACACTACTGTTGTACTCGGTAGTTTGAGAGCGCGCGCTTTGAACACTTAGTTGCCACCTAGACATCAATGATGATGGATGTAGCCGAATTTGAGCTACATCCATTTTTGGATGTAGCATTTTTCATCGAATTTGGGCCATTGTTGTCTGGTGTGCTGCGGTCCGTCATTCTTCGCACTATGCCAGTTGTAAACGAGAATTTAGCATAGGCATCATAATTAGAGAACTAGCACATTCAAAAAGATACAGTTTATAAAAAATATAGTCTATTCTTAAATAAAAAGTTCCAATGTTCGTACCGATATTATATCATCCTTTGAAATTGCTAAACGGTAATGCACAAATTGTCAGGAGTTGCTAAAATCACATAAACTAAACACGTCATGTAAAAATAACTTACATCATTTGCATTTCGATTTTTGTACTCCTTTGACCGAACACTCCATAAGCATTCATTTTCTCTATAAAGATCAATTAGGCTCTCTACTAGAGAGTGACTCCAAACGAGAGTGGTGTTTTAGTCGACATTTGGTGTGCCGGACCAGCGTACACAATCAACCTTACTAGACCACAGACAGCTATCTACTAACTAAGAATTTAAAAGCAAAGAATAGTCCACAAAAATTCATATCTTTATAGAAAACGTTTCGGAGACCAGCTCCATCGTCAGTTCGTAGAATCTAGAATCACAAATCAGAAGTCACAAATTAATACAATGAAACCATAGAACGAATTGAATTTATTTAATTAATTAATTTAGATTTTTAATTTGATTTAAATTTTTAATTTAATTTCAATTCTTAGTTAAATTGGGATTTAAGCATACAAGTGATATCAATTCTTTAATAGCTATCTACTAAGCGCCACGCTTGTGTTGCATGAGGCATGGCCCCTGTCAATCGCTAGCTCGTCAATCGGTCAAGAAGCGCATGCAGAGGCTGCAAAGCGCCTCTGCATGCGCTTTGAGGCACTTGATTCTCGTGTGTTGCCCCTAGTGTGAACGGGCCTTAACAGAGCGACGTTGGGCATTGTCCAGTGCGGTGTGAACATGGTGGATTTCATGGAACGTAACCGTAATGACGAGTTTGAGGAGGCGTTCGAGGAAGCAGTTGGTAGCATCACTGTACGTTTTCTGTACAGTGCAGCGTTGCTAACTGATATGTTTCTATACCAGAATCCACAAATCTGGTATTTTCAGATGGTGTCTGGTATGAATATTTCAGATCTGGTTTCTTTGCCTAAATCTGGTATTTTCTGACTTACTGCAAAATTACTGCATCAAGGCTCTGAAATTTGAACTTCCACCGGCGTAGGCGTAGATTATATAGATTACCTTTAGTGAGGCGCGGCTAGAGCTTTCCGGCCATTTTTGGAACCGCGAGATTAATTAAGGCTTGATGAAATAACTCCAATCTAATTGTTAACATTTAACTAAAGTGCTTAGTGCGCGAGATTGATGATTCTTGATTGATTACTGATCAGTGATAATATGGCCTTGCAGCCTTTCACAAGTGAGGTTGTCGAACCGAACTCTGAGACGCAAGCTCCACCGTTTCTTTCCGATGGTTTTAAATTCTGGAGTACCATTCTAGATTACGCTGATCTTCAAAGTCATCATCCATTCATGGAACTGGCTGACTACTGCATCACTTGTCTACATTTACCAGTCTCCAATGCAATCTTTGAGAAGTGTTTTCACAAGTCACCTATGTCAAAAAATGCAACGAAACAGAATTTCAATTAAGGTACCGGAGTCCTTTATTCGCATCAAAAGTTATCTACTCAGCTGCAACAAGTGTTGCCGCAATTTTGTGATCACACCCGAAATGTTAGATAAATGCAATACAAGCATGTAAGAAAATAAGGAAGAGGATTATGACCTGTTTCCGTGGCTTGCTACCCTTGAGTGAAGGGGAAGAAGTGATACACTGTGATAACAAGGAAAAAGTGTCAATGTAATCAAATACAGGAAAAGAAGTATGTCATAATGTTTCAAACAAAGGAAAAAAATATAACGTGTTCAATTTGGCTAATTATTCGTCAAGTCAGATAAATGCACCGTAATAAAGATAAAAAATGACTTTAATTTTTCTAACCAACGTTTCTAACGAATAGTCCCATCAAATAGGCGGTATTAGTCTGTTATTGAACAATAGAATTTCTGGTATTTTGAGCTAGGCAATCTGGTATTCTCGTGAAAAAAGTTGGGAACACTGGTACAGTGAGTTGAGCCTTGAGTGCGGCAGCGAGCAGTGCGGTGCGCCAGCAGTCCAGTGTGACATTAGGAGTTGTCGAGTAAGGTGTGTGCGTGTGGAGGCAAGCGAGAGCTCCATAGCAGTGCGCGCTACAGCGGGCGAGAGAGAGAGCGCGACGCAGCTGTGCTGACGATGCTATAATGGAGGCCGAACAGCCCTAAGTGGGCACACTCGAGTGACGAAACAAACAACGAGTTGCGCTGGGTGCAATACACCAGCTAGTTGCCTCTGAAGACGTCAAACATCACAAATATTAGTTGAGTCGACGCAACTATTCGCCTCGTGTAAAAGCACCTAAAGGGGGTACAGCGGAATATGCTGGTTTGGCCAGATGAGCTTCTGCCTGTGAAGTAGAGCGCGATTACGCCAGTCCTGTAGGGAGCTGAGCAGGGTTAGGCGTGGTCTGCGCACAGTAAGGCTTACGGCACGTGCAAGAGGTGATAGTATGGGGTATAATTCTGTGGAATCGCTAGAGTAGGACCTGTTGACCATTAAGTTTTTGATGCAGCATGTTTTGGAGTGAGGCAGCTGTGACTTGAAGTTGTGTGGTGATCTGATGTCTCGGTTACCTAAAGCTTCTTGGGTGTGAGGCTGAGCAATGAGTAGTTATTGCATTTTGAGGGTAGGCATTGGCGCCAGGGCTTGTTTATGAGTTAAATTTTTGGTCCACGGCTGCGCTCCCGACTGCGGCTGGTCGTGATCAGCGGTAGCTGCTGCAGTTAGCTGATTGCCCGCTGCCTATCTGAAGGGCGCCAATGGCCTAGTTCTGAAAGAGCTGTCTGTAGACTATACCTGAGCAGTGGTTGCAATCCAAGGCTAGCCGCCTTAGTCTCAGGGTTGGCGATTTTTTTGATTTTTTTTTTTAAATCAAAAAAATCAAAAATCAATGATTTTTTTGATTTTTTCATGATTTTTTTGATTTATTTGATTTTTTTGATTTTTTCAACTTTTTTGTATTTTTGAGGTGTTATTTTTTATGTTGCAATTAGCCTACTAACAATAACAGTATATGGATCATAATGGATGGCTAATAAGGGCACTTATTGCCTTCAATAATGGCCAACAGGCCAAGGTAGTGTTCACCACTTAGGGATTTTTGGGTAAAAAATTTTTGATAAGTCTATTCATTAGCTTTGTAAAGTTTGTATGGAGCAAGGTAATGAGCTAAATATTGACCATTTAACTGGCTTCAACATACAAAAACACTTCAGAAATGCAGATCTCCTAAACATTGATGAGTCACATGATAGGTAGCTGATGGCACAGTGCACAGCACTATCAATAGATCTACTAGTTTTATGTCCTATAAATCTACCAGACTCTACCCTCTATACACACTGACTAGTAGTGACTGAGTGACTGACTGCACTGTTCCCATTTAATTCAGACCAATAAACCTATACTAAACATAAACTGAACGATAAATAAACAAACCTCATACAACTTGAAACGAGATTTAAGTTATGAGAAAAGCTAATACTGTTTGAAATAAACATGTGCACAATTCAAATATTTTATATCCATTCACTGCATTAAATAATTGTTTAATATATAGTCCTATAATTGTAATTATTTTGTTTCTAGTTTTAAATTCACATATCTAAAGATTGAAATTAAATATTTTAATTAGAATACTCGTATTAGGATGGAAAATCTTTCTAATTGCCTAAAATGTCAATACAATCTCAACCTTTCAATATACAGGGTGGGGCAGAACCGATTGAACTGTTTTGAGGTATAATAAAAGAGTAATGGAGGTACATAAAGAAGAAAGTTTATTTTCCTAGAGGTTGGCATAACATACCATTTAGAATACTTATGTTTTGAAAACAATATCTGGAAGATGGGGGCCATTAGCTGTAACACACTGTTAGAGTTGTTCTCAGAGGAGGGAGTAACCATAACAGTGAATTCTGATCGCTATGCTGCAATGTTGCAAAATTTCTTGCAGCCCAGGATGGAAAACATTGTTGAAAATGAAGCATTGGGAGACGTGCGGTTCCAGCAGGATGGGGCTACAGCTCACACAGCCCGAATGTCACTCAATGTTTTGAAACACATGTTCCCAGACTCTGAGGGGTGATTTACAGTGGCCTGCGAGGTCACCTGATTTGAGCATTTACGATTTCTTTCTTTGGGGACATCTAAAAGAAAGGGGTTCAGAAGTCGCCCTCACACCCTACCACAGCTAAGGGAACAGATTATTGCAGCAGAGGTTATGGCCATACCTTGCCATATGTGTGAACGTGCTGTAGAAAATTCCGAGAACGACTCCAACTGTGTGATGCAGCTAACAAACCCCATCTTCCTGATATTGTTTCCAAAACATGAGTATTTTAAATGGTATGTTATGCTAATATTGAGGAAAATAAACTTTCTTCTTTATGTACCTCCATTACTCTTTTATTTTGCCTCAAACTGTTCAATAAGTTCTGCCCCACCCTGTATAAGCTAGCTAACACATTTAAATTGTATATTGTAATCAATATATAACAAATAGTCAAATAGTTAGACTACTTATAGCCTTATAAGAATTAGCTGAGCTGCTAGCTACATACAATGTATTGCACACTTGATGCCTCTGTACCAAAAACATTCAATTTATTGGAACCTAATACACATTAAAGGCAACAAGTTTATACACCAATTTGTCATTCATAGTACATTTATACTAAACCATGAATAACAATACCTCAATATAAATTAAAGACTGCCACTCAATATATTTAAATTTATGAAAAAATCAAAAAAATCGAAAAAATCAAAAAAATCATGATTTTTTTATAAAAAAATCAAGTGATTTAATCACATGATTTAATCATTTTGATTTAATCATTGCCAACCCTGCTTAGTCTGCATTTAGCTGTCGTGACTCTATGCTGACCATTGTAAGTTTGTAACTGTGTGTAATACTTCATGCAATTCGAAATTCCTTGCCGTGCGTGACATTTTAACTGGTTAATGTCATATTAATAAAAGTTAAATGAACTATTTTATCTGGTTCAAATACTATTTAACGAATGAGAGTTCAATAAACTATTTTAAACCGTTATAGTCCCTGTTTCTAGCTCTTCGCCATTGAAACGGCCAAAGACGCGAAAGCCATTGAACAGGCATGTCTCAGATTTTGACTAGCGAGTATAAACTGGGCATAGATTAAATGAAGTAGCACAGCCGCCTCTCACTTTTATATTGGTCCCGACTTCCGATGCTTGAGCTCTAGATGCTTGATCGTAATCTGACAGGAATGATGGTTGAATAAAATTCAAACTCTCCCAGGTAACCTGTATACTAGTATGAGGCTCGGGCGTAGTGACATGACCATATGGACACCGTCCGCATTGTAGTCGATGTCGTCCGAGTAACAGTAGGTTTCATCGTCACTACGTCAGGCCAGCTAGGGCACTGCGATCAAGGCGGGAGGGATTATGAAGGCTTCCAGTTAGAACAGGAATCAGAAGTTCTAAAAGGGAACAATTCTGTGTGTTGTAGGAGACCTCATTGTTAGACATTTTTGGCCGTAGTTTCATTGGCAATGGAGGCACTAGAGACAGCGGGCAGATTTTACAAAACCGGTGTAGATGTATCGTTTGGTGGAGTCATCTTACACTGGTCAGGTCATGGCTTGAAGCGCTTAGCTGAATGCAACCGAGAAATTCACCAGTTGCGCGTTGAAGTTGACTTCTGAATAAAAATGTTAAATGCTAGGCCGAGACCCATCATCACCACAAGATGTGCTCGATCTAATAGTGTTGAAACATTACACCTGAACAATGCCAGCCAGCAGCACGAGGAAGAAATATTTCACCAATCGGGCAGTTATAAATCATGTCATCACTTCCTATAACTTTCATCATAGGTTATATATGATGCGGGTTATTCAAGCTATATATTTTAGCTCAAGCTAAAATATGGGATTAAAATTCCATCCGACGGTGTATAATTTTAATAAGTTTTTCGCAGCTATTATTAGACTGCAAATGTTGCGCAGTTGTCGCCGGGACACACGTGGGTTGTGACTGTGCCGCTCGTGTGTTATGGGATGGGTTATGGGATTCTTACATCTGGACAGCGCATGTGTGCAGTAAGCCGATTTGAACGGTATGTAGTAAATAACATTCATCCGGCATTCTCTATTGAACATTCAATAAAAAGCTTACTTGCCAATTAAGTTTTATCAAATCTCAATTGATATATCAGCAAGTTACTCGAGCTTTCTCGAGAGCACAGTTGTCATTCGAACATTCATTCATCGTTCGAAACTTGTCATAGAGGACTACTCCACGCTAAGCGGCTAAAAAATGTTCAATAAACTTGACCACACAAGTTCAGTTTTCAGGCCACAGACGCTGAAGTAGGTATCAGGCATGTAGTAGAAGTACTGCTGAGGACCTACGGCGCTATTATCTTTGAGCAGAGTTTCACTGGGCAAGATAACGGTGTTCCAGCGTGGTCTGTGGCTGTTAGCTCTGTGGCTGAGTCAAGTTATTGCGTATAAAGCAGGACGTTGGCGCCAGGATTCATTTAAGAGTTATATTTGTAGTCCGCGGTTGCGACCCCCGTCGCTCCGCCCTGACTCAGAACTACATAACATCCTTTAGGTGGAAATATGAAAGCATAAATGGGTTTAAAAATTAACCTAGGTACATCAATTGCCGAGGACCCGAATCGCGTATGCAGTACTCTGCTTACTGTTCAATCAAGCTTCTAGATGTAATATCACACGAACAGCTTCATGCTTAATGGCCATTAACAGGACCGGCTGAATAGTTAAATGAATGAAATACTGAGGGACAGGTGGCGACACTCAGGACGAGCGAGTTGTTAAACAAAAAAAAGCAATTTCCGAGCGAATGACGTATGGCAGCTTTGAAAACATAATCCGAACATAGATGGCTCAGTAGGCCGGCCAAGTGGTAGTCATTGACGCGGTATGCCCTATAAGCCCGACCTGGCATGCTGGCTGCGCTCCGACTAAAGGCCCGTTTCCACTATGAGACTCTGCGAGACTGACGATTGAAAAACTGGCTTTTTCAGTCCGGACTGAGGCAGTCCGGACCATCGAGACTTGAGTGACGGGGAGTCAAGCGCTGTTCAATCTTTTACTGGACTTGCGTGACGGGCTGCGGGCAATTGGTAGTGTCGCTGTGACTTCCGTTCAAGGTTGTGTGCTGGGCGGGCGCTCCAATAGACGCACCATTGCCTGCCTCTTTGCTTAACTGACCATGTCGCACTACCGAGACTGTAGCAGAGATGTCACTGAAAGGCTTATCGCTTTATATAGAGGCACCTTGCTTCTGGCAAGTCAAAAGTTCTTTTTACAGAGACAGAATCTTGAGAATTAGAGAAAATAAGTAAAGAAATGGAGAAATTATATCCATCCATGAACATCGAAAAATGGAAATAATACTTCCTAACTTCTCATTGACCGATTTTATCTGTTTATTGACATAGATTCACTCGTCCGTTAATTAAAAAATCTTGATTATCTTATTGTACTTACAGTGTATGTATACTCGGTAAATAGTAAATAAACACATTAACCAATAATAGTAGTAGCATTTGTGAAGCACGCTATGATACCTATCTAAATCTATAGACCAAAAACCAGACATGGTTAAACATTCTGACGTATTTATTACATTTAATTTTCTCGACACATTAAAGGTATAACAAGATAATGCTGTTTCTTAATCCCTTGGTGAATGCATGTTATTACACGGATAAACTATGCTAATGAGAAGTTTGAAACCATTCTTGCGTTTCATAACTGCTATTAGGTAAATAGATCTTTGTTTCCTCCTGCGCATAGTGACAACAGCTAGTAAAAGCAAGAGCGGCAGCATAATCTATCTTCAAAGGCCAGCGAGTGCGCCAGTGCGGTAGCTCAGACGGTCAGTCTCAATCCCAGCACACGCGTGTAGTGGAAACGCGCACGCCAGTTTTCAAGTCCAGCCATGTGGCTTATTGGTCTCGGGCCAATCTCAATCCTTCAGAATCAGTCCCGTAGTGGAAACGGGCCTTAAGAGGCCGAATGTCAGCCTCTTCAGGGGTGGCTGGCACTTGGGAAGTTGAAATACGCTACTTTGGTTCTGTTGTGATCGGCATACCGTATAATAATTGTTTGTTTAGTTGAATCTTTATTTATCTCTGTTATTCTGCAATTCTGAAATTTTCTAAGCCCATCTTTAATTTTATTTATTCTTAACGTATTTTTCTCAATTATTAGTTAGACTTAAGAACTGAAAAAATGGTTCTTTGGAGAACGACGCGTCCGTAGTTAGGGAGAATTTTCGATACGAGTTAGTTAGTTAGTGGAAGCCGTTGGTGAAAGTCGCATGTACACAGTGTAAAGTCTATGAATTTAACGGCGAAAATTACTGTCTTGTTTTTATCCTCCGCAACAAAGTTAGTGTACTACCGAACTTTACGATCACATAAGGCTTTTATGAAGTGGTAGCCACGTATAAACTGCGGCGACGTGTGCGCTACGACATAAAATGGTGCCGTGACCATTGCAACGATATAAATTGGTACCGTGACCATTGCCTAAAGTGAGTTATCCATGACAGTGCCAGTAGACCTTCAGTAAACAGTTAAAGAAAGGCAAAAAAAATTAAACCAGTGGTGATTATTATTTAGTGATTTTTCATTAGTGTTTTGTGTCTCCACTCTCATAATCTTCCATCGTTTATTTTTCCATA
>NW_025939172.1:0-3222 GCF_000764305.2 Hyalella azteca | reverse complement strand
TCGAAGCCTGAGAAGCTGCGGCCAATATCACGGACCGAGTTGGCACGAAAGCGTTTCGTCCGCAGCGGTCGACGCACCCGATTGCTGATCCTTGCTTTGGAACTTGAGGCCTCCGTAGCCACGTCCATCGCGGACAAGTTGTGGGGACGCCAACTTCTGATCATCCGCGCCCATTTGTTCGTAGGCTCCTGGTGGCGGTACCGGATGATGTGAGACTGCGTTTCAATGAAGGAGCCGTTGATGCCCACGTTACCAGAGGGCGGATGAATCGAGGGGTCCTCGAATGGGAATCTCTCAGGTTCTGGAAAGGATACACAACATTGAACATTAAATACAGCACTCTTTCGGTTCTTTAGTACTTATTAAATAAGTCTTGCCTCAATCAGAGTTTTGTTAAATATCTTTCAATAATTTGGTTCAAAATCTTCTAAAATATTTGCTGAATGATTATTTTTTATAAGTGTTCTTTCCCGTGTGTGCAGAAAAATTACCATGCGTAAACCACCGTACTGCGTCGCTATAAACGGCTGCCAGTTGACTCTGGATTATCCTCGATTACTAACCCATATAGGTGAGCAGGCTTTACCGTCGCTCTCAATCCTACAATCCATGAATATCAGAGTTGGAAATAACAAAAGCATCGCATTAGCGCATCTGCATCCAGGTCCGATGAAATCAAAATAGGAATTTCAGTTAAGCAGAAGCTCCTTTTCGCTTAGGCTTCCATTAATTTGCATCGTTGAAACTCTAAGCTGATGCGATTAAAATTTTTCCAGCTTCAGTAATTAATTAGGAAATCATGCGCTTAATTAACCACAGATGTAATTACTATTTAAATGCATTGTTGCATAAATAAAAATACTGTCTATCGAGAAAAGGTTACTTCTAACCAATAAATATAATTCTTGTGAAATAATTAATAGGAAACTGATTGTTCTTTACTCTAATGATTTATTGTCTGTATAATACTGATGCAGATCACAAATTACGTTAAGAGATTTGCTTTTGAAATCAAATATCTCTGTTAGGGATATCCAAGCTACTGGAGTACAAAAGGTGCACGTGGTCATGCCGTTTTTAACTAAACTGACACTTTCATCCCTTATACCTGCAATTTACACTATTAACCAACGACGGTAGGAACGTTAGAATTCGATCGTGCGATTTTGGAGCTTATCGGAGGGAAAACGTACGCATCATCGAGTGCCCGGTACCAACAAAGAAAATGTCTCGAGTTCAGAAAAAGACAGATGAATATGCAGATCAATAACATTAACGATTAGCGACGATTTCGGTTGGAAATATATCCATTGTGCTTGAAATTTAAAAGCCAACTTTGTGGCCATTGAACAAGAAAGTCTAAAATATTCTTGAGTAATTCAGGTTGTACATAAGAATAGAGCTTTGAATTTTATTCAGTGATAATGATGGTAATTTATATTATTAAGTTATAAATAATACGAGTCAATTTTGACCGATTTGCTCTAGACCAACAGACAATAAAAATGTTTAGAGCTGATGTACGAATCAGGCTCTAAGTAGAGATAGATTGGCTTTATTTAAATTAGTCTAAAATTTCATATCGAAAAATCTTTGGTAAACCGGGATCATACTCGGTCATTTGACCAGAGATTATCGGGCAATAATTTAAAATTCATCTTTATCTATGATATTTAACTATAATTTTAGATAGATTGGCTTCGGATACTCAGGCAAAAATTTTATAGAGGTCTTTATATAATACGAGATTTTCGGGTGTTAATTTTATATAAATTTTTCATAGATAGCTAAGCGATAACTTTAAAAGGATTGACCAGCGGTATTTCAGCCAAAAATTTCAATGAAGTAACGCACCATGCACCAGAACTTCGAGCTGTGCAATATTTTGAGCGAAGCAATTCACAGTCGGGCTCACGTTACAGAACGTTAATCAAGACGCGTGCTCTAGGGAAGCTTCTCAGTTTCTCATGTGATGATCAGATCCTAATGGCATCTTAGATATAATCGATGTTGTTCGACGCTGAGAACGAACAGAAAAATGTATCTCTGAGGACCTAATTTACACAAGAGGAAACCTACAGTAAATTTGAATTCTAGAAAGGACAACATTATGCGTGTTACACAAAATACTAAGTGATATATTCAATATTAAAATGTGAGTTTTTGAAAAAAGCTGCAATGTACAAAATTAGATTTTAATTTCCAGCACGCGATGATTTGAATCACCGAACATTCTTCATAGAATTGAGAGCTGTTGACGAAGGGAGGTCACCCACCAATTGTTAGGAATGTCACTCAGCCCCACATTACAAGTTTCATGATGTTGGGTAAATTTTACTTCGATATTCATTTTCTTAGGTGAATGAATAATAGCTACTATTTGATACGAATGCGAAAATTGAGAAAGCAGCGAATTTAGAGAACTATTTCCGCTTCCCGTTTTCCATATGTAAATTCTTAGATGGAGATGACGTATCAATACTTCGAGAAAAAATAATAAACTCATACGAATGACAGGTCTTCACGCATAATAACAATAAAAAATAATTTAAAACTAATAACACATAATCATTTAGAACATAAATAACAGTGGCGAATTTTAGCGGATGCAGAGAGCTGTCACCAAAGTATAGACTCAAACTATATTTTGATAAATCTGTAAAAGTTGACGTCGGACACGATGATACGTGGTTGATCGTATGATTTGTTCTTCGGAAATATGCCAATAAATCGATGCTAAACAAGAAGCGCGATGCGTGGTCCCAACACGAAGCCCTCATCTATACGAAAGTCAAGCATGTCAATCACTAAAGTCGTTCAACATTTCTGCTTTGAAAACTCCAGCTGCGTTACATTTATCACTTGCAGTTCACGGAGATTCTCTTCTAGCCGAACAGAGTCGATGCGACTTCCATTTCACGCAAGTGATGTGGTATCGGTTTTTCGATAGTTTTGGAGTACTCAGCATTTGCAGCGTCGAGAGCTGCAGCTCTCTCGCCTAGTAATTGTGTCAGAAATTGGTCATTAAAATGATTTTCCAGATTGAATAGAATAGATCGTAGAAAATAAATTAAAGATTGCCTAATTTTCCAAATTTCATATCGAGTGAAAAAATTTTCCAAATTCAAAAAATGTGGTTTTATTACTAAAACGTCATTCTGAACTTGATTGACAAATGAAAAATGCAGCACTCGCTTGACTAGCAATGGTCAAACTTGTCCT
>NW_025939171.1:0-322 GCF_000764305.2 Hyalella azteca | reverse complement strand
ATAAAATGATATAGCTTTTTAATAATAAACAAACAATGCGGCGTTTAGGCTTAAAATTTCATCGCGCTGTGCACATGAAGTTCGTTCTTGGCATTTTGATATATATTTATTATAGAGGTCCTAGAAAATGACATAAAACATCTTTAAAATGTCTATTGTATAAATTACATATTGTCTAAATGCCTATTGCCTAAAATGCCTATTGCCTAAAATACCTATTGCCTAAAATGTCTATTGCCTAAAATGCCTATTGTCTAAAATGCCTTATGTCTAAAATGCCTATTGCCTAAAATGCCTATTGTCTGAAATGCCTATTGCCTAA
>NW_025939170.1:0-1161 GCF_000764305.2 Hyalella azteca | reverse complement strand
GCATTCCTGAATGAATGCATGTTCGTTATAAACAGGAACCAATATTTTTTTTGAAGGAATACGAATAGTGAAAAATTTACTAATATTTCACCTGACAAATGGAATCATTTATCAGGTGAATTTACCATTTATTTACCACCATCAGCTACTGTTATCTTGCATCAGGTGATTACATTTTTTAAGGAACGATAACAACCTATCTCTGGCGTAGCCTTGATAGTGTATAAATCTAAGTCGAGACAGGTCGACAAGTTGATGACATTACGCGATGGAAATTGATGATGCGTGTGAAATCAAATAAATTAATGCATAACATGACTGTAAACGTTATGCCTGAATATTGGGCGATGTTTTCAATTTATTTACTAGGCCGGCATGACATTATTTTCACCATCATGCTTGTATGTGTCCTTTGGTGCAGCTCACCTGAGGTGTACATACATGGTGACATGCATGACTTCATCTGTGCATGGTCTCCAACTGGAAGCGTACCGTGTCAACTGGGGGTGACTTCGGCCGCCGGGGTGACTTCGGCCGCGTTTTTTATTTTGCTTTGCAAACTAAAACGGGGTCATAAACGATGGCCAAAGTCACCCTGCATGGTGTTTATGACCTCGTTTATGACTCTGGCGTTTATGATCCCGGCGTTTATGACCCCGTTTTTGTTTGCAAAACAAAATAAAAAACGTGGCCGAAGTCACCCCGGCGGCCGAAGTCACCCCGGCGGCCGAAGTCACCCCAGTTGCCGGTAACCCTGATAGTCACCTGCCTTATTTGCGTGATGATGATATTATTTTTTTCCTGTAATATAGTTGTCAAATTTAATTTCGATCACTTGAGTAGAAATAAACCATTGATGTCGCGATAGTTTGAATAATTTGACGCTTGGAATTTTTTTAGCGGTAATTATTCGAAATTTTTGACACATTTTTACCTGAATCAAGACTGAATTTTTGTGCATTAGTTACGACTTCGTAAGAATGCTTTAACTTGTAAAAAATGCAATGGCGGCTCTTTTGATTATTTCACCATATCTTTTTTTTTACTATTGTGTCTCATTTGACTGATTTTCATCATTCATACCGCTCGTTTTACCTTATGCTTGAAAATTTCGATCAAATATTTCACACGAACTGTAGTTACTACTAACACTAACTCGTT
>NW_025939169.1:0-273 GCF_000764305.2 Hyalella azteca | reverse complement strand
AAGCATCTGGGGACTGGGGTTAGGTTTCAGAAAGCATAATTCTGTTACACTATTTATTGTCCTAGAACAAGTGGCCTTTCGACTTGAGGCTGATTTGACAAGGTCACCTGCCTAAGACCACCTAGTGGCAAAGCAGAGAGTTTTATAGACTCTCCCTCAAGTTCATTTGTGAGTCCTTTAAGTAGACCAGTAAAGTATCCTGGATACCAGCAGTATCATACATAAGGAATTGATTTAAATCTTGGGTAAATGAGGAAATTGAAAATGAACTGA
>NW_025939168.1:0-71443 GCF_000764305.2 Hyalella azteca | reverse complement strand
CCGCGGCCAGAGTACAGACTCTTCGTGAGTGATCACTGTCCGTGGTCACTCAAAAATGAAACCGGAATCTAGTGATCGAGGAAGGAATGAGTTCCCATGAATAGTAAAAATACTTACAATGTAATTTCTTATATTACTCAGGTCAGCGAGTCATATCCAGTCGATTAGTCAAGCCTCAAAAATTTTGTTCCAAATTTTGCACCATGACCAGATTTTTCAACCAACTCGTTAGTAATTCATATAATTCAAATCATTGAAAAATCGCTAAGTTCGAATTTTAACATGGATTGAAAAAGTAACAGAATTACTTCGCACGGCGCAGGATGACATTACTGACTCTACACAGCGAGTGGACACACAGTACTTCATGGATTGTGGATTAGAGCTTGTAATATCATGGATCGATTTGTCATTTGGGAGACTCAGCAGCGAGGAGATTGATTGTGCCATACTGCACTCCATCGTCATGGCAGCGACATGCCGCCTTACCTGTAGGAGTTCCTATTTCCATCTTCATTAAATCTTTATATAATGTAAATAATATTATATAATTTTGAGTTTTCATAATTATAACATATTTTCTATGTCATTCTAGTGAATTCACCTGAAAACATTTTTCGAAAGAGTATACGACTCGGAGAGATGTCAAAAATCCAATAGCAATTGAAATCATCGGTCGAGTTTTGAAATTGACCTAAATGCACGATAATATTCAGCAATCATTTTTCCAACTTTAAAGCGAATTTATTTAGAAGAAACAGTGGAACTGGAGACTGAATGCTGGAGGTACAAGCTCTGCTAGAAATTTCAAGTTGCAAAATTTTAACAGAGTTTTAAAAATTGAGTATTAATGGTAACGGATTCTTCTCTAAAGCTGACCATTAATGGTTAATGATAAATCATGATAGCTGACCATTAATGGTTACACAGCCAAATATTTATTGAATTAAAAATTAATATTATAGCCAAACAGTATATTGGCACGAAGGTATAACTAAAATAACTAAAGGTTCCCTATAAATAACTAAAGTAACTAAGGTAAGTTAAGTAAGGAAGGTATAACTAAAATAAAATATTTCAAAATAACTGGCACGAAGGACTTAATTAAGGCTTGAACTTATAGTTTTAGGTTATTGTCTCCGATTGTGCACCCGTCCCCCCAGCACACAGATCGGGGGGGGGGCTGCGGAAGCACCAATAGTTCTATTTTAGTTAATGTAAGAGTAGCAAGTTATAATTATAGTAATTATTTGTAGGTATTGGATTAGGTTAATTATAGTAATATTTATAGTTATAGTTATCGATGACAGAACGACAGACGTCGGATAACAGGATAACGGACATCCAGCTAAGTACGAGTATGTTGCCGCCAAATCCAAGGCTCGAAATGTGAACGGTTAAACTGGAAAATTGATAGTTATAAAATACTGTAACATTGGTGAATGTCATACGTGAACAGGTTGTTGTGTGGCTAAAATGAATAAAGATCATATTAATTGATATGACCTGGAACGTGATTAAACTGCATCGTGCTGCTTCCATTAAATATATATTTATATGTATATTAATTCACTAAAATTAAAAAAAATAAATATGTTCAAATGATGTCACTTGGACTAAGGTTTTTAACACATTGACACCGAATAATATGTATAATGGGTCAATAATTCCGGACTAGTACGGTAAAATCTATTTAGAAAAAAAGTGTCGAAATAATTGAAATGGGACGTATATGTAGTCCTGGATTGCAAGACAGTTTTTTTCGGACAAATTCCGCGATTTAGTTTTTTTAATTGCACTGACCGGCTGAAATATATGATGGGGTACTTCCTAATTAAATTTAAACAACTGCAAAAAGAAAGAAATGGAAATTTTACACTGGAACCTACAAGTATACTAGTATATTTTGAGTTATAGGCCTTTTTTGTCTTTTTTTTTTGTTCTCGGACTTGGCCGTTTTTAGGCCATCTGACAACCCTGAATTACGTACCACTACGTCCTGGAGAAATACAATTCGTGGTACGCATATGTACCACTTCGGAGTCAACGTGTTAAAGCTAAGGAAGCAGTCAAAACCGTGACCGGCTGGGCTGTCTTCAACAACATAACTGAAGCGGAATCGCAACCGGCAGAGGTGGCCTACGCCACTGTATGAATCACGCTATGAATCTGTGAATGTGTTGAATTTTGGTTTTCTGATGTTAAGTTTTACCAATGAATGTGAGAGATATCATGAAATTTATAGCCGCATGAGACTGACGTAAACATGGTGTAGCAAAATATCGTGGTAGCCAGGGCATTCTGACCACCACAATGGACGCTTTTATAAGTGTGCAATGAGAATGTAATGAGGACTTTCCAATATCCGTTTTTTTTGTGCTTCTAAGTCGTTAACTTTACCCTCTGCTCGATCAATGGTACGGTACGCTGGCATTGTGATAACTCCCTATATTTGCTCGCTTGGAATCTGATAAAGACTTATTTCTGAACTAATTTCAAGGGGAAGGCACCTCTGTATTATTATAGTTATTGCTTTCACATTAAGAGCACCGTCGAGCAATGTTCAAAAATAAATTACTTCCATCATTAATGGAGACGAACGCATTTCGTCGTCTTAATGTACACATATAGCGATGAAAGCAGAATTACTGTGCATTAGAAATTGGTAAGCAGTTCCACATATATTTATCGTGTTCAGTTTAGCGTCACACTCAACAATGCTTTGATGCATTGAGTGCTTTCTTAATGGGGCTGCGTTAAAACATTCGATTGATTTATGCAGTGTTTATACAACGTCATTTTCGAATGGAAGTTAACAGCAAAAAATGCAATAATGTTTGTTTCTCAAAAAAGTTTGTGGGATGCGTTTGATAAACTTTACAGGTCGAGTGATGCTAACATGATGATCATGCCACTTTGAATAAAACACGTAAAGTGAACACTGAAAATGCTATGCTAAGAATTAAATAATCATAAAATATATAAACATAAATTTTAAGCTGGACGCTGTAAATTTCATCGCATGGTTATATGTGATCTGTTTTTTCCGTACGAATGATTCTAATCGAATGAATTTTTAATTAATCTGTTCCCCACAACCACAAAGTTCCAGATTTCCAGACAAAAAATCTAAGACCCAATTAAGTGCACCCTGTAGCTATGATGTTGAATTTTGTTAAAATCCACATTTTTTTCTGTACTGATTCGGCCTCGCATCCCCATGTCCTAAACTCGTACTATAAGGATAATAAGGAATAAATTTCTCTTTTTTTGCAGGTACTTTACTCAAAATCACGTAAAAAATATGAAAAAATTCAAACGACAATGCTCACTTGCGTGCAAGTAGTGAATCTCTGTCGACATTGTTGAAAAAAATTTTTATCAGCATTCATAAAATCATTTTGAGAAAACAGCAAATATTGAGAAAGACATGCGCCAATTTAGCCGCAACAAATCCCTTTACTGTATGCGTTACCATGAACAAAGTAAAGAGGAAGGCAATATGTGGACTCCAAGAAAGCGAACCTAACACCCAGCGAGAGGGTCCAGGGGCAATTGGCCTGCCGTAGTGAGGTAACAGCTTTGCCTTATGACCGAGCAAAGGTCTCGTGTCGGTCTATATATGTTGCCTTGACTTCCTTATATCGTCGTGCGTATTCCAGACACCGCTGGGGCCGCGGTAACAACTGCTGTCGGTGGTCTATTTGTTCCATTGAACGAGGGAGTGCAGCAAATTTAACGGACAAGAGAAGCAGTTTCACGACACAGGAGACTGGCGCTAGGCTGAGCTGTTCACTGGACTTCTCACGTCGCTGCAAGATGTGACTGGACAACTTTAGAACCGGAGCGCATAAGGCATTGTTTCGATTTTAATCACAGCTTGTAAATTTAAATATTGTGTTTTCTGCTAAAAAATTTCTTGATAACGTAAAATGACAATCAACATTGATATTTGCCTTGCTCCCTTTCTAATGCAGGCGTTTAGGTTGAGATATAAGACAAACTCTGGCAAAACAATTGTCATTTTAAAGCGTTGTAGCCTATGAAATTTTGAGATGTGCATTCGGTGATGCAGTACAAATTATAAAATTATAAAAAAGTAAATTGGATTTAGCTTTATTTGATTTGAAGTAACAATGATGAAGCGAAGTCCGATCATTCACTGCCATTAATTAATTACTAATATTAATAGTTTTTACAGTGACAGATGTCATAGAGTTTATTTATATTTTTCCTAAGCTCAAACGAGTCTGATATGAAATGAAATTTTTACTACAATTGCCGTAATGAGCAACTATGCTAGATATCGTCCGTTAATCCCCATATTTACCGTACATATAAAGCTTAATAGTTATAATTTTACCAGTAATAAATATTTCCTAGATAGCTAAGAATGTCATCGCAAAGAATCCCGTTGTTATTGTCAAAAGACGCACGCATTCGGACCGGTGCAATAATATTTCATGTTTCTCGTGTGACTTGTTAGGAGATAGAGAGCAAGAAGTGCAACGGACGACCGCCTGAGCACTGATCCGAATCTCGGGGCCCAGACTAGCAGGGGCTGAGCCCCCTGTCGTGCCAGCCTGCAGATTATGCTGATGTCTAGAATAGCAACCAACATACGTTAGTCCAAGTCTTTTAATTGAACATGTGTTAAGAAAATCTGCCAGATAAAAAGCTGTAGGAGGGCGCATTAAAGCATGAGATGGAAGGACTCGTCGAGACTGCGCTCTGCAAGAGCCTCTTGCCTTATTAGTTCATTGATGTTTTGCTCATAGGAGGACGAGCGACGGCTACAAGGGCTTGAAACTCTTGGTACGAAGATGCATTGCCATTAAATGTTACGATTTATGATGTCGCCTTTCAAAAGAGTCACAGGGCAAGAAACTTGCTGTGATACTTGAGCGGCCATGTTAAACTACAATGATTGCTCTGGTTGTCTCTGTTCATAATTGCGGTATCGAGCTCGAATCTCACTGTGTATAAACTTATCTTAATATTTCGCTCAGTTGTTCAGCTTTTTTAAGGGCTAATTCGCACTTCACAATTTCTCTACCCTATTCTAAAAGATGGAATCTACATCAAAATATTTTCAGATAAATACCGATAGACCTATCTTATATTCGAAACGTTTAAATCCCTACGTAATTTCTAAAATCCTCGACCACATAAATATGGACGAAAATGAATATTAAAATGTGGTCAAGTCCCAGTCTGTTCCCCCAAAATTTGTCCGTTGATCATTTCATATTCCTTGCTTCGTCTGTTGCCCGACCAACGTTCGTCTACACGCAAATCGAGCCAGTTTTCAGAAGTTGAGGCAAAGTCAAAGTTAGCAATCAAGAAGAGACTAACTAGAGCGTCCCATGCGCAGAAGCCTACGACACATAATATTGCCTCTGCATACAGAGACTTGATGGAAGTTACCTCCGACTCTGCAAGAGATTACAATGCCTCGACAAACAATAACGTCTATGCACACCAGCTTCAATTGAACACAGAGGTGATGAAATCTTTGAATTGTTTTGGTCGCAGTCGCTCACAAATTGGGGATATTGGAGGACTTGAACCTTGACTCAAGAACTGTAGTTCATGTTAGTTATCGATGATCTTATAATTCATGCTTAATTGCTATAATTTGTCGAATCGAAGCTAATATAGAAACATAATAAGGAGAAAATTATGTGTGCTCAATTTATAGCAGAACGTTTACTACCATCTTTAGTAGGTTGTGCTGCAGGAGAAATGATTGTAGCTGCGAAACTTTAGTGAATTAGCAAAGAAAATATTCACGATGAACGGAGCAGAAAGTAGCATCAAAATGCTTCCAGAAATTATTCTGAATTTAATTTCCATACGAGCGAGAAATATTGAATCACAAATTCATTCATTTTTTCACTTGGCCCAAAAACGATCATTTCAACAGAGGTTGTTATATGTTTTGCTTCATCCTAGGTTTCGTATATGATGGAATGCTTCTTAATAATGACTTATTCAGTTATTCTGCATTTTTAAAAAGAAATTTCAACGAGCCAAGGGACGAATAGATTTAAATGTTCAACAAGAAATATGCAGGAAGGCGAAATATTTTAGCCGCAGCTGATATCTTCAGATGAAAATATATAAAATTCCTGCTAAGTCCGGACCTTCAGGAAGACATATCCCATCAGTATTTGCATTGTAGAGGTGCCCCGAATTTGCATCGATTATTGCATACATAATTCAGTGGCTGGCGCTGCCAAGTCGCCTGTACTAGTCTTAAATGATGCAAAGGAGACTGGATTCCTTGTGAATATTTATTGTGATGCTCATGATAAGCAGGCTCCTGGCTGCTATAAACCGTTAGTTATTTCGAGTTAAATTTTAGTCTAACTGCTAAATTTTTACGTGGGATTGGACTAATATGCATTGTTACACATCGGACGTTTCAATCAAAATGCAAGACCCTTACTCCACAAATTCCAGATCACATTTCTATGAAGAGAAGATTGAATTTTAGTGACGACTTTAAAAAAAATTATTGCTTTTCTCAAATACGATCTCTAATTATGAGAATGAAAGGTTTTCATTTTATTCAAATTGGTATTATGATTTTCAGCTTATATTTATATATGGATTCGTTTATATTATGCAATCAAGTGACTCACATACTTTTTCTTCTTGCAGTTAAACGCATTCCTGAGTTTCTATTCATTCATTAAAACTTTAAACTTATGTTAAAAACCGTGCAACAATTATTCTCAGAAAAGAGAATGTACTCCGCCACTGCCTCGCTGTGCATTAGCAGTGCAAATGCTAGAGTCAAGCGGCATGTCACAGGCGTCGTGTCTCGCTGCGCCCACCGCAGCTGCAGCGACACTACAGGCACAAGTGGCATTCGCTGCCTCTCGCGGAAATCAGGTTGATGTTTGCTTACTAATTGCCATCGACTGCTCCTCATTGAATCGAATTAGTAATGAGAAATGAATTACCGGAATTTGATTGGGGCACGAATAGGAACGCGCGCGGCTATAATGAAGTCGGCAGGGCTCAATTATAACAAGGCTGTTCCGAAGTGGCCTCCTCCAAAGCTCTGACTGACCAATTAGCGAACACGCGTGCTCTAAAATTGGGTCAAATGCAATCGCGGATAATCCAGCAAATCAGTAACAAAATACGTGATTGGCCAGAGCTGACGGGACAAAAGACTGGATTCAGCTCATCAAGCCTACGTTATGATCTTGTTCAGTAATTTTTGTCAAGAACAGCTCATTACGAGCTGCGATCATTTGATGATTTGCCCTATGGGTTTCAAAACATTTTACTCCATTGTGCAGTGCAGTGGGTAGTATTTCTGTACAATTAATAGTTCCGTTTATTTACAATTATTAGTTGTTATCATTGATATAACAATTTCGGTTGAATCAATTTATATATGTTTCGACAAGATAGCCCAATTATTGCCTCACCAAATGTTGAAGACATTTTCAGCTCGAAGAAAATATAGAATGTTCAAACATTCCTAAAAGCTTAAATTATATCATCTGATGTTCAATACTTTTGCCCCAGAAGAAAGAAATTAATGTTATGCGTGGCTCATCTCACTGAAACTCAAACTTTAATCATGTCGCAGAAATTTGCGATGGAGGGCGAAGGGATTCGACACAGGCACAGTTCAACGGTCTCACTGGAAGAGTTTATTGTCGTAAAACAAACAGTAGCAAAGGCTCAGTGTTTGCTGCTGGACCCTCGGGGCCTCGGAATACAAGGATCCTAGAACGGAGACGCGTTTTGGGACAAGCGCTTCTCGAGTGTCAACAGTTGACAATGTCAGCTCGCGGCTCCACTCAAAGATTTCGGCGAAGCCAAAGCTATAAAATCCAGCATCCCATTGTGTACGTGAAATATTTAGTAATAAAAGTATGATTTGAAAATTATTGAGACTCAACAGCAATGAATTACAATTAACTAAATAATTTCCGAAAATAAAAGTTTGTTGAAATATTGTCCCTTATGTGTATATATGTGCGAAATGAGATTTTCGTTTTGGAATTTTTTCTCCGGCAGAACCTTTTACTGAGGATTTCTTTGATTTAGAAGTAAGTCTTTAATTTTGAACGGATCCTAGCAATAAAGTTTCCCCAATCGTCGTCTAATTTGTCCTACAGTATTAAAATCAACGATTTTTAGAGTTTCATTACAAGTGGCAAAATTTGCCAAGCGCTTTGCTCATCGTTGAGCAGGAATTTGCATTTTGGCAGAAGTCAATTTATTTATTGAAAATAGAAGATTAAATTTAGTATGAAATTCCTCAACAAGACTTCGACTGGAATCCCATGTCAAATGTGAGTTTGAACATGTATTTCTTATATTACAGTAATTCAGCTTTAAAATTAATAATAAGATTAAGGATGATGGGGTGCGGGATGACGGGATTCAGAATGATATTTCTACGGATTTTCTATTTTGGGCAGTTGCCGGCGCATCGGCGGGTGAGGTCAACCCTATATGTGACCTACTTATGTCTCTCAGGCAACTAACTTTAGTAAATTGTTAGCGCAGAGGCCATGAATAAATAACAAGGAAAGATAGCAGATGTATTGGTGATCAGATAACAGATTAATAAAACCAGGGAATTAAGGAGCATGGGCAGCCTAAATATAACGAGTGTATTGCATGACAGCCATGCCATGACCGTGTGTTTACTACAGTCCAATAGAAGTTAATTCCCTTACCCTAAATTGAGACATGATGGTTATAATTACCCTAAAAAGATGTCAAAAATATTTATATAACGTAACTATGAATAAATTGGAAATTTGGGGATTTAATTTGCGCTGAAAATTAATAAGTAATCTGGTTTTAGGGCACCATCAGGATAACCGTCTGTTATATAAAAATTTATTTTGTATTTTGAAAAACATATAAATTGCTCATATGCATATTAACCATTCCCTTAGCATTGCAGTTTAAAAAATTTCTTCGCCTGTGGTACGATTAAAACATGTAATACCATTTTTACACTTATATCATCACTATTTTTTTATTCGTTTTCAGAAAAGTGAATTTCTTTCACTATTTATGTATGTTCAGTAATACATGCAAATACCGGTCATCGACTTCAAATGTCAGTTCCAGCAAAGCCGCATATAAAGGGGATAAAATTCGTCATCTGCTCGCTCGAGTTGTATAATTTAGATGGAGTAAATTGAGATTGATTATCTATGATTTACGCTAACGCGCTTTGCAGTCAAGCGCAGTAACGACTGCCGCGGCGCTCGCGTGACGCGGATGTGCGCTAAACAATTCGTCGGTAACGGTCATGTCTGGATGAACGCGTGACAAACCAAGAGTTATAATGTAGCGCCGAGGTGGTGCGTAAATCCATTAAATTTCATCGAATTGTCGTTCAGGCACCAGCCAGCGCTTAGCTGCGAGCCTGGTATATTTTTTGCTTAATTCTGAAACATTGAATCATGTTCTCCATGTACTGAACATTATTTTTTTCCGCTGAAAATTAGTCCGTATAAAAAAAAAAGGATGAATCAATCAAAGGTATCAAAGATTAACTATGTGCATGTGACAGCTCGGACTCACAAAATTTGTTGCAAACAATTTTAACAAACAATGTCAATTGTTCAGAAGTTATAAAGAAAACCGAATTTTAATTCATTCAATTAAAGTATTAAACATAATGCGTTGTACCTCTGTATCATGATTTAAAATATGTGTGTTCTCTTATAAGAAGTACTTTCCCCTTCGCTTCTTAAAATTTTCAAATACGCTGAGCGCTCTCTCGACATCAACAGAAATGTCTTTCGGAGACTGATTTCCTTCTACACAAATTTCTGCGACACTGTCGCACGATAAAATATAGTCAAAATATAATATAACGCTGCAATAACAGGCGAAACTCTGCGAACATATTTTAAAATGCCTGTGTTAAAACTTTAATTCATGGCACAATATAATATGCGCGAATTTAATGAATGTACGGTTCAGCTCTGTGTAGTTAATTCAAATCACTTCCTTCATGCTGTTTAAGCTGCCATTTCCATGATTGGGCGGTCAGTCTTGGTTCGTAATTGTGCTGCATTTGCATGGCGAGATAGCAACCTCACCGGGTTGGTCGGCAGCGCGATATGTTTTTGTTGTATCTTTGCTCTGCATTTATTATTGCTAGATGAGGTCCAGCGGTCGCATTCCATGCATGCTTATGGAGAAAATTATGCGCGGTATCCTGCATACGACATCGCTCCGATGACTTCATTACGCACGCTTGACTGCCTTCAGCTGCCCGCCTTGCTGTGCTCTACTCTACATATTTGCAATCAGCATCATTTTGGTGCACATTAGTAACAAAAGTGTAAATAACGTACTAAGTATTGTACTAAGTATTGTACTTCAAACTATTCAGAAGAATGACGGTTATTTCAAAACAATCTTTAAGTTGAATTACCACTTATTTGTAATTAGTAAAGAATTAGATAAGTTTAGTATATGAACAAATTTAAAGTATTATTTCATCAGTGAAACTGATTTATGCCCTTTTGACGTCCATCGACAGCACAGATGCACAAACGGAGAAAAATATTGCTGCTCCCTATTAGGCTTGTGGTAAAATTGTTCCTTATCCCGAAGGGTTTTCTTGCCAAACTTTCAAAACGTCGTAAATGTTGTCACAGTTCGAATCTACGCTTTTTCAAAAATGTGCGCAGTCTTGGAGTTGTAGAGCCAATTTTGAAAGAAAGCTTGGCCCAGCTCCGTAGGAGTTGGCTTGATCTTGCAAAAAGCAATAAGACATTAGGCAAAAATGCGGCGCTATGGCAGGGCAACGTATAAAGACAGCTTCCGGAACAGCTTCATTGGTGCTACAGTCTTGATATTCGGGAGGTCTTGCGCAGCTTGAGACTGTTAAAGGCTCCTGTTTAGAGCGCGCACAATACACAAATGTTAGAGGCAATGCGCACTTTTCTCCATCTCCAGCAATCTGGCTCACTCGACCCATGTCTGTTGTAGGTTTTGTGACAGCCATGGCAGCCATTACAGTAACTTTGGCTGAAGATGTCTGATAAGAAGGCTTTGGCGGCGCTGCACTCTACATTGTGCTGGGCTGCACGCCATATTTCGGCGCCCCCTTTTGCTGTGCAGCCAAAGCTCGGGCGCGTGGCCCCCATGTAGACTCAGAGCAACCACCATCGTCGGCTCGACTCGATCGCTGACTATCTCAATAGTTCGGCATTTTTTACAATTATAGATAAGCCTTTCTGGATTCTAGTCGACTGAATTGCAATGCTAGTTGAAATGGCATGAAAATATTTATGAAACGTACCCTTTGTTTTCGAAATGTACCTATTACACAGACAGAATGAGAGCAGAATTTAATAACAATCATTCTGAAGGAGATCTACTCAGCTTCATGTATTTTCCGGTGATCCTAAAACTATGGATGAAGAGTAGAAGTGTGGCACTGCGAAACCCAATTTTGGACCGAGTAAATCATGCTGCACCCTGATTTAATAGTTTCCTTAGGAAAATAAGATCACTAGTAATAAAAATTAACGCCATTCAATGCGAATGTTAGAAATTCAACGTTCATGGTTCTTCCCCTTTGGTTAGTAAAAAACCTAATTATTTTCCCCCCAATACAGACTGCCACAAATTTCTTCGTTTCTGGATTTCGTTCCTGAATGGGGCGGAGGCGTGTAAATTCCTGCAGCCGTCTTCGAGTTCATGCTGCTGAAGCCCTCAACAAAGCGTACCTCGATTCTGAAATTGAGTTTATTCTTCTTATAAAGCTCTAGTATTGAGATAGGCGTGCGTGTTTAGTCACACGTTGGTTATCCAAGGCCTGCTATTGTATATTCATGATAGATGCCAGTGGTCCGGACGAGAGTTTCCTGATCAGTGGACGGGATAAGGACGTCATCTGCAGATCTCTGGGGAGATTGCATTGAGGCGAACCTACTGATGTCCTCGATTGGACCACACTTCTCTGAATATTAGCATTCTCAGAGCAAGGAAATGCTTCGAACAATGATATGTCTCTAACATAACTGTGCCATATTGCAGGTGATCGAGTCTAAGATGCCGAGTTTAATGATGAGAGAGACCGGTCGGAGGTCAATTTTTCATGCATCACTGGCGTGATTACTGAGTTCACTCCGTTATGATTCGAAAGAAATTATTTATCACCGAGGAGTGCACTGTCGTACAGCCAAATAGAGTAGAAATCTTGAATTGTTATCTTGAAAAGCTTTAGGACATTGAAACCGTTTCATGCTCAAATACTCATCACATAAAATGAGCTGGCAACTGAAGCCTGAAATGAAGTTATCCGGTTTATTTTTTCTGCTGTTTTGTGAATTTTTGCTCCCTGGAAATGTGCTCAAACTGAAATAAATTTCTCGCAGCTTTTTGTCTGGCTCGTTACTCACTAACTGCTCGCCGCGCAGTTTCCAGAAGCCGCTCGACTCGAAGGCGCAATTCTGGATCTCTGCAAGGCCAGTGCAATAAATTAAGTTCATGCCAAATACTTGAGTCGTAGAGCTATTTTTGCCGCAGCCCTCGGCGATAATGAGCGCTACCCTCTCCAAAACATGGACGAATGGGCGTCCTTGTTTGCTCGTAGTTCTCGGGTCGGGCTGCTGGTATAGAAAACATCGCTTCGGCTCTAACAGACTGACAGCCAACGTCGGCGGCCGTCAAGCGAAGTACTTCTATACTCCAGCACTCGCTTTAAGTTAGATTCGGCTGTTTTTTATGCAGTTTTAATCACCTGCAAAACAACTTATAAGATGGGTATGAAACGCGCGCGTAATGTAGATAAGCAGCGAACAAGTATTACAAGCCATAAAATAATTATTTTAAATAAAACTAACTTTAAAAATGAAATTAGTCAAAGTATATGAAGATGACATAGTAGGTATTCAAAAAGTCTTGCTATGTGATGAAGTTGAATGTTATCTTGATGCAAAATAAAAAATTAGGCTTGCATGCATCAAATTTAGGGATTAGGCTATGGCTTGCGGCCATGTTGGACACGTGAACGATAATTTCTCTATTGCACTCACTTGCAGCAATGGAAAAGTCTTGCTAATATGTGCGTGTTGCCTCGCAAGCACTCACTAAAACATTTCCCAGATACCGGCAGTTTTTTCCGGTCATTTTTATTGTGGTGGTCGATGATAATCAAGGACATTAAGGCGTCTACGATAATATTGGGAAGTGCTGCGATCTTGTGGTCACTGTCCGCCACAGCCTGGCAGTTTCGCACTGTAAGCCATGCACGAATTGGAGACTAGCGACCATCAGACCTGCTGTGGCCGCTGTCAGTGTGGCGGCCACCTGTTCTAACATGGAACCGCTGAAGAAGAAGTATACCCAGCTTCTCCCTATGAAAATACATTTTATGGAAGGCAGTTTTGACATTTATTATTCTAATATTTACTGGTGGCAAATGACTAAAAAATTTTTTTTGAGCTTTTACCTATTTGAGAAAGTTCATTGAGTGGTATTTTTGTAATTTAAGAATAAATAACTATTTTGTATAGTTCCCATTTCCTATTAGATACTTACATTAACAATATTATTGAAGCCTTTGGAAACATATCCGTTAAAAAATCTTATTACGGATGAAAACGATTATTTGTTATTATCTGACTCAGAATGCTACAACAGAAACCATATTCTAACCATGAGCGTTACAAAAAGCTCAATATGATCCACCGAAATTATTCTTTGGATCTTTACTAATATAACCAACAGCCACTAAAGATTGACTTTTCTTTGGTCTATATTTACAGCGAATGGCGTGCGGTATTGATTAGCATAATGTATATGAAATAAATCCAAAACTATTGCATTCCGATCGGCGCAGATGTGAGCGTGTGCATGCAACCTGCAATTGGTCGCACCGTGACGGCGAGACTACCACGTACGCGCGTCCCGTTATCGATGGACACTCAGACATGCAGCAAGAAAATCGCTCCATGTCACTGTTCAATGCCGAATATTCTGATGACCGCCTTAATGGAGCATAATTATATCTCCGAAACGATTTTCAGTCTTGCTTAGAAACACTATTATGCAGCTTAAATGTGGTAATAAATTCGGGTGCAGGTGGAAAATAATATTTGAGAGAGCGTACCTGTCAGCCATCTGGTCATTTGAGAAGCCTTCTAAAAATTCATACAATGATGTATTGAAGATGGGGCATATGGCTTTGCTAGACGCAACGGTGCAGTATATATTTATACCACCAGCTGTCACATGAGAAAATTGTCTCATTTATTACACTCATAATAGTACGTATAAAAATATAATTCCCGGAGACATATAAAATGTGCCTGTACAATGATATTCAGAGAATGTTTTCTCCTATGGTATTAGTTGAATGGCTCAACATAGCATCGCCAGGGGACGGTAATCTGGCTAATGTTTTAGGGACAAGTTTAACAGGATATTTGCATTCACCAAGAGTCTTCAGTGTCCGTGGCATGCCACTTCCACAGTGCACGAAAGCTTTGCCACTTGAAGCAGCGGGTAAAACTTTTAAGCCCCGCGTTACTACCGTAATAAGGAAACATGGAGTGCAGCTTCACTGTATGCTGAGATCCTCGCTGGATATCAGAACTGGCGTAATCTTTGGAAGTCCAGCACGACAAAAAGCTGGATGAAGCACAAGTTTAAATATGCCGGGCGAGCGGCATATCGGTTTAATCTGTGTCGAATCGACAAAAAGATAAATAAATACAGAGGGTAAGCTTCCTTTAGTAAACGGAATATTGAGAGTACAAAATTTTGGAAAAATGAAGTAGTTGACCAGGCACTGGCAGGCAGTGATGCTATTTAGTGTTATACGTAAAATGAAGTTAGCGCACCCTGACTAATGTGTCGTACAAAAATTTGTAGTGCAGTGTAAGTCACCCATATTTGTTGCTTATTTCATATGTACGCTTGTAATTTCATATCCCTTCATTCACTTTGCGCAGATGATTTGCCTCGAAAAAGTAGCCACTTTAATAAAATAACGAATGAATATTATCCGATTGCATAAATTTAATTAGCGAATGTTAACGAACGCCAAGGGTTTCCAGCATGGGCGGTTGGAATGCAAACATTCATTGGTGAGTTTAGTTGATGAAGTAGACTTTCAATCAGTGGGTGAGCGCAGCGTAAAACACCTGTCCGCTGGATAATTGCCTTCATTTCCTCTGGAACATCAAACAGACTCCGCCAATCAGGCGTTTTTGCATTCATCTCATTCAATTTGCCGCTGTTGACGTCCCTTCATCGGGCCGCGGTAATGACAAGCTTGCGTACGATTCTGGCTTACCGGTGACGTATTGCGTGTGTCCGAGGAATGTATAAGTTACACTTAGTTGTACCAGCTGAACATTGGCAACATTGGCTCCTATATTATTCACTAATTAACTGACCTGGGAATGGATTACCTTGATCATGACATATGAAAGGCAGAGGAAAAGCCAGGCAAATTAGTTTTTTAATTGTTAAAGAATTGTTTCTATTTAAAATTACTGTTTGAAATAACTATAGAGCTAGAATAATTGGGAAAGATTCAATTTGTACTAATAGCAAGCAATTCAGATGCGTTTTTCGCCTCCTGACATTCGTTCTATGACTTACAAGGCAACCTTATTTGTCATCATTGACTTTTCTCTCTCATCATGAGTGACGAATAATAATGAACATTAAATTAATTAATTCAAATTAATATTCAATAATATTCAAATATTTAAAGTTTGAATTAATACTTCGAAAATTAAATTTTAGCCATTTAATCTCATTCTACTGAAAAAAAATTAAATTATCAAGCCCATCTTTCGCTTGAAAACTCAGCCGAAATTCCAAAAGACTTTTTTCTGAAGTTTCCATTAATTCTCTGACTGTCTCTTCAAGAGTCAACCTCTCGCCGGACATGCCTTCTCCTCAGCTCGCCTCATCATCAGCATCGCTCTTCGTTACAGAAAGAACTTTAATTTGAGAAGTTTTGTTTATTCCATTGCAAGACCTAAAAGCTAATGAACTTATTCTCCCCCTTGCGCTTCACAACTTGAATTCTTTGGGCAGTAATTCCTAATACGCGACATTTTCACAAAGTTTGTCTTGAGTTAATCATCTAATTCAGAGGTCGAATGGCTCGACGTTCATCAGTCAGATTAACATACAAGGAACTCGAACACGAGCCAAATACCATTTCATTGGTGTTCCCTTTATATGATGTTGTATAGATTGAAAAAGCATCATGCTTTTATTTTCTTCTGTATTCAATTTGTATTCATTATTTAAAAATAAGTAAATAATTTGATATTGCAATGAACATCAAAAGTTATCCCATATGGATGAAAACATATATGAAAAAATTTTATGAAATTCATCTGAAGTAATTCTTGCAAAAACAGAGTAATTTCTGGGGATTATATTCAAGGATTTTTCACCAACAATGGAGTTCGATTAATAGCTCGATACAAAAATCCGAAAAATAATTTGTAGTCTGAGATCCTATATTACAGAGAGAGAGACCCTGGCGACACACGAGGAGCGTAGAACGTCCTCCAGCTCCGTACTCAACTTCAACTCAAGTCATGTCATCGAATGGACTTTGCTTGAGTAACTCAAGCATGTTACTAGGTATCCTCAGCCGTTGCCAGGTTTGTGCTCTCGCCGGTTACGGTGTAGCGGTTGTCGCACGACCCTCTCAATACATTTTTTGAGTCGCGCGATCGATAGCGCACTTGAGACTCCGTCCGTTCGCCCGCCCATGTCCTGATCGCCGTGCACGGTAATGATGCGTCGAGGGGAGCTGTGCTTGCGTCGCTTATTTCACTCACAGGCAAATTACAGGCGTCGCCTTGCCTGCTGAGGAGAGGGCGATCTCCTAATGGAAATCGCGGAATGAAAATGGGAGTCAATCCCAGTCCTCAAAGTAACCAGAAAGTTCGCAGGAGACGAAACTAGTTGATCATGGTCTAGGTTTGAAATGAAGTCTTTTTCTTTGATGATATCTTGTTAAATATTATATAATAAATGTATAATGTGAACATTTCAGCTGAAGTAGTTTTCATTGACGTCTATGGAAAATATAACTGGAATGAACGTTATGATATGCTACAAGTCATGGTATATACTTTAGAATAACTGCATATTTGAGGACCAATTACAAAAGCAATTTAAACGTGGATGACATAAATTGAGACTGCTGATTTTGACCGATTGAATTAATGAATTTTTCAATTCTGTATCGGGCTAAATAAAATTTATGATACGGCAACATAAGTTTTCAGGCGACACAGGTTCTCCATTCATTTGGATAGGTTCATTCATTCACAGGTTCTTCATTTATTTCAGCTTTATAGGTTTTGACGTCTCTTCCTCTGAGACTGATTGCAAAAAAGGCTGAGACGAGGCAAGAAGCCGTCTCTTAATTATTGCTTCTGCCCTTCCGGCGGCTGAGCCTTGCTGCCTAGATCTCGTCATTGACTGGCACTCCGTCATTTACGCACCAAGCAGGAACAAAACTTGGGCAATAACACAAGAATTGTTTTGAATAAACTCATCGTAATTTTCATTTACTAAATTTTACCGCTTGATGTAGCATATGTAATTTTGCACTCGTCGGAATAAACAGTGTCGCTTACATATTATGATTCACAGAATAAGTATTTTTTTACGATTTCCTTATATCTTAGCGAATTAAATATGTTTTTCGTAAAAACTATTTTCAAACAATTTATTTCAAATTATTGTCAGTCTTTCAAAGATAGATTGTCGACAGATTTTGATGTTCGCACACATATTCCGATTCGTCTGAGAAAATGTCCATGCTTGCGTGGGCAAGGACACTAAGAACGGAGGGACGGCGCTTTTCAGTTATTGTAGGCAAGATTACTGGTGTCGGAAACAGCCCTACCGGCGCAATGGTTCGCTGGCACGCTGACTCTTAATCTCTCAAGATCGACTAAACAAGAGGGAGGGATACGATGATGGCCATAAATTGAGCAAGACTAGTGAGGAAACTGACACTTCAAACCCGACAATAAATTATTCGTATATTTACGATTGCTTGGTTCTACGCGGGGCAGCATTTGCTTTGTCGAGAGACGTTTGATGGCTCTGGCTTCGTTGTCAGATCCAAAGTTGGGTCCAAAGGGTCACTTTTATTGGATAAATTTTCCTATCAATTTTATCGAAGTTTCATCGCACAAATCTCGTAATAACTCGTAACGATCGTGGAGCACGCGTCACCGCAGCTCTACAGAAAGCAAGCTATCACATATACAGTACGACGCGAGGTGTTGCCACCTATCCTGCTACCTTTCATGATTCGCCAAATTGCTGAACCCTCGTGTTTTGATGGGGATCTAATCCACCCATTCTTTAATTTCAGAATAGAGTAAAATACTCAGAGTGAAATTAATTTAAATTTGAATTTTTTTAAATTAATTTGAATTTTTCTTAATTAATTTAAATTTGAAATTACTCCTTACCTTACTTGTCGGGATAAATATTTGGAAGGAGTTATTATCGGGGATCATGATATTTCATAATGAAATTTGCAGAGTTTTGTGTCGAATCGCAAACATTGTTGCTGCTCCTGCAAATTAATATAGCTGAGCAGTAAATCAGACGGCTGTAAATAAAATATGGCAAAATTTTTTTAATTAATCATATAAATGACGCAGCAAGAGTATCACTTAATTGAATATTAAAATAATACTCTAGATTTAATTCGAGTTTGTCGAAAATTTATTAAGATTATTGGATCGTTATTTCATGTGTACGTATGAAGAATATACCCACATAGAACCATATCACTAAGAGATAGTGCTGCAACTCTCATATTACGTACAAAAATTGCATAAAACTGACGCTCATTAACTAAGGTGAGACGTTATACGACATTCTCCCACCGTTGTACGGAAAATGCACCCTGACATCTGAGTACCGCTCTACCATTAAAGGCACTTCACTTCACTTGAGTACATTAATAAAGGGAGAGTTCGTGACGTAGGTTCATGACGAAAGTAAGAAACCAATTTGTCTGGCCGCGTTTGACCGATGAGGTAGCAAATGATTTATCCTTATATTCAATGATGTTGTCAGCACACACGTACGAACCTGATGAGGGTGCTTTACATTTGAAGCTTAATGTTCCCACTAAGTCCTCCTCCTACTTTCATGAAGCAGCATTAGTTTTACATTTGATACACTTTCTATTATTAAGATAGGTGTAATACCCAGACATAACATTTCAAGTAGTAAAAAATAGATTGTATGTGGAAGAAAACATAAGATTCAAATATGTATTGTACAATAAGGAATCAGAGTTGGATGTTTCTTATCATTCACAACTTTCTCCTGGTATTGCAGAAAGCATTTTAAAATTAGCAAATCACTCAGGAAGGAAAAAATCTAAATTTTCATCACAAACCAGCATCGGACATACTTGCCAATTTATTGGTAACAATTTTAATTCCATACTAGAATGATAGTTTTATGAGGTAAGAGTGTATTCACAATATAGGCAAACCAAAGGCAATAACCACATTCCTGAATTTTTCTATCGAAAGTTAATATGGTGAAAAAAATCCAGCTGATCATGGCACTCTTTGACATAAAGTTCTCGGAATGCATGCGCACTGATTGCGGGGCCGCCGGCCCCGTCTATGGAGCTAGGGAAGGCATAGAGCGTTAGGCGCACACCCTGCGCGAGCTACTCAACATCGGTCGACGAATCTGGCAGACACTTCGGGAGTCCGGAGCTGATGAGCGACCACACGAGAGCACTCGTAAAACATCATGACGCTCACCAACTTAGCGGCCTTCGCACTCTCCTCTTCGTTGCTGATGAACGACACAGATTGCATCTCACTAGCGCCTCCAAGCTATAGCGCATTCAGGCCGACACTAACCAGACTAACTCGATTCGAGGCAACGCGGTATTCTTAATCAACCGCACACAACACTTGTCAGTTTGTATATTGGAATTCACATGAACGCGTGGATAAATAAACTTTTTTCTCTAATAATTTAGGCAGTAATTTACCGATTTCCCGATCATTTTCAACCGGAAAAGATAAGTGGCATGAAATATTGAAATTCCGTCCTGATCCTTACAATCTATCGGCTGATTATTATTCAATATTTATTGGAACATGACACCAGTTCATTAGTGATAATTAAACATTTTGGCGGTTACATTGCAGTTCATTGAATGATCGAAATGCAGAATATATATAGCAACCAACTTATATTCCGTACGTGTCTACCCCATGTGGGCACAATCATCTGACAAAACTTTGACTGAAAATTACCTGAAAAATAACAACAGAATACTATTTGAAGGTATTTACTGACAAAACAATCAAATGCTTGAATGTTTCGATCATGGATCCATTTAACTTTCTAAGAATAATATGTGTGAACAAGGTCGTACAATCTCCATCCATACTTACTTGAACAAATTCTCCATCGACACTATACTGATGCCAAGCGCTCAATTTAAATCCAAAGTGCGCTCAGGTCGGATATAACTAAAGCGATCCTGTACACAACGTACTCAAGTAAAAATATACCATAAAAACATAGCTTGGGAAAGTAAACCCTATCGAGTTCCGGTTGAAGAGGAGATTCGAGTTGATACATGAGTTGCGCTTACCTGCATGAAGAGGTCATTTGTCAAGCTCATTTCTGTAACAAAAGGTTAGCTGGCGGAGCTCACGAGATCGAAGCCTGCCCATGAGTGTAGTTGTAAACAACCTGATCAAAAAGACAGTAAACAAGCTGATCGAAGGTCTTAGAGAAAGCCGCCTCCAAACATCGAAGTGTGTCTGCCAGCGATAGCAACAAACGACCAATAATTCCATTGGATCGATACACCTCATTTGGGGAACATCGAACTGCCGATTTCTTTCTACCTTTATTGTATCGCTCTAAGTTATAGAAAACGCCGGGTTCTCGAGGAGACAAGCATTGCAGGAAAAATTTTTGCGCAAATACATAGTCTGCCTTATATTATAATTGGATTTTTATGTTGCTCTCACCAAGCGTATTTGAATAAGTTAATTCTTAGCAGACATGAAGGCATCGTCAAGCAATTAAAATTAAAGAACAACCAACCCATGCTCCATCAATCAAATTTGTAACTATATATTAGTTTCACATATGCTTCGAATTTGGAAGAAGAGCTTTCGGAACATCGTTTCATGTATTTTTACAATCAATATTGGGCGAGAAGCCATGGATCTGGCAACCACCTTTACATGTTTCGTTTAATCCTAACACATAATGAGTCAATGTTAGATTTGAAAATATAATTAATTCATCTTTTGTGTTATGGTTCCCAGAAAATATCTCTGACCATATGTCCTTGCTGGAGCAACCATGGAGAGATAGGTACCAGAGCTCTTTGATTGCCCATGTCACACTCGTTAGTCGCATTTCGAAGCTGTGCATGGATCTGCTTCAGAACAATGCATCAAATTTCGCGGTCATGCCATAGTCAAGCTTAGAGCTCTACCACCAATTGTTCAGCTCGTATTATCGACTAGCTGATGGAAGAGCACCTTATTAATGTCAAGTTCATTAATGAGACGATAAACTACTAGGTCAGAAGGTATAAGTAAATCCAAATAAGTAACTAAACTTTAGTTAGCCTATGATTGATGCTAATTCGATGCATTGTAAAATGAGCTGGAGGTCCACTGGTTGAATTCTCAAGTCTGTTCAGACGACGATGCATATGTCAAGTGAAAAATAAATATTGATATTATCCATGCCAGACTACTTGTTGAGTAAGACGTTCCCTAAAGCCTGAATGATAAATCTAAAGCTCGTATGTAAGCATAACAAGCGATGACCTTATGCAACAATAAGCTCCCCTCGTACTTTGACAAATAGCTTTCTGGTGACCGTCGGTCGGTCGCAGCGGTGTGATCTTGTCTCTCAGCCCAGCCCGTCCTAAACAATAATAAACGACATAACTTTTGAAGGCTCACACCAAAAAAGCTGAAGAGACACGACTCTTGTGAATACCAATATGATTTACGGCAAGGAAAGTTGGTACCGTGATGGTGTAGTCACCGGAGACACAGTTCGTCATCCGCGCACGACCGGCGTGCTCGGACGGAACACTTCTGACGCCCGCACAATACCTCTGATCACCGCTGCTACAGGATTGGATTAGGCGTGTCGCAATATTTGTATTCCTCCTACTCGTTAACTTGTGCCATGAACAATACCTATGATCAACACTGCTAAAGGATTAGGATTAGACGCGTTGCAATACTTGTATTCCTCCTATTTACACGCTAACTTGTACCCTGGACAAGTTGTATGAGTCTAACATTGACCGACGTATGAAGTGTCAGTATTAGAGCCGTAGCCATCAACGCATTATCGTGGATTGATTTCTTTTTACTCGATGCTGAAGTACCTGCAAGCTCACGATCCAATCTATCCACAGATATCTAATAATCAGAAGCGCAAAAGTTACATAAGTAACTTCATAATCTATCAACTCTCCGTTCGAAAGGAAAAAGGTCTAATAATTGTCGGAAACAAACTGTTGCAAAATGGTTACACGAAATAATGAAAATGTTTCCTCTGGAATTAATAATAGAGCTTTTATTTTGAAGAGACATTTTACATTAAGTCTCCAATTTCAACGGTTTGACGTAGGCGTGATGCAAAAAAAGCATTGATTTCCTCATCTTAAGCAAAATATTTTTGTAACAACATATAATATTTTCTAGCAAATTTTTTGTTAAAGTGAGCCTGGCAACACTGAGGACTCGTGTAAACTGCTATGCTGCGCCTCTTCAAAAGGAAGTCCCAAGTATTGCTGCAAATAGGCCCTCTGCATTTCAGACTAACGAGAACACAATTGAGCCAGAGTTGGCCCGTTCACCAGAGGCGTCGATGTATTATTCGCGGCTGGGCCAGTACAGGAACGGCTCTCGTTGGAACGTCGTAAAGCCCTTCGAAGGCCTTCAACGAGAGGACAATGGAGATGATGGCGTGGTTAGGTCACTTGGTTGCCATTGGAGCGCTTGCGGGATGAGTCCGTCTATATGGGTGCTGACTGAAAGAGCTGTCGTGCGAAGGTTTCAATTGAATAGTGTCAGCCGCAGTGACATCCTGAGAAGCGTACAAGTTCTCATTCAATGGCGTCAATTCATCGCTCGACAGCACCTCGGCCGAAAAGCCCGTGCATTTGTTTCTTCTGAGAGATAAAGTATGAGACTGCGTTGCATTCCTTGACAATTTTTACCATCACTTTCTACAAGTTTTCCAGTCGCATGGAATTACGGCACATTACATGATTCAGAAAAACCACCTCTAGATATTTAACGTTTTTAGGACGTAACCGCGATGTTTTGTGGACTGCACGCCTCGTTGCAGCTCCTGATTATCAGCTCCCGCCCTGCTTTATGAGCAGAAAATTCAACCGGGGGAAAAAGCACACAACAATGGGCAATTTTCGTGGTCGGTTAATGCTGATGACGTTATCATTACCGAGCAGTGCTGAGCTCACCGGGCACTCACGAGGCCTAAAGTATGAGATCCATGACCCAAGCTGCCGATCGTCACATCCCTCACATTTTTCGTCGACGTTGGGAAAACATCGCGTAGCCCCTCAGCCGCAGCCGGAGCTATGCAATGACTATATGAATATTTTATTCTACAAATTATTATGTAAAAATAGATCGCTTGTATCGTACGTTGCATTCGACCTGTACCTCTTTTTCTTTTTGTAGTTTATACCGTAAATCATTAGTAGAGATTGCAGCTATTGCGGATGGCAATTAACTTGTTAAGCAATGTAAGCACTAAGGACGCGAACATCCTTTCTGAATACATTTATGATATATTGCTTTCGACGTTACATGGGCAATGCCGGCGTATATGCATTCAGATCTACGAGTTTTTCTAATATCACTCATGGAAAGTTGATTCTCGAATTCCCGATCGTATGCAGAGGACTGCAGGCAATGTTTTGTAGTAGTGAAGCTATACAACATCACAGCGACATTGTGCAACTAACTCTCGGAAGCCCTCAATCTGCGACACTTGTGGGAACGCTCATCTCAACGCAATAGAAGTGCAAAAGCCCAATTTCACTCTATACGTAAAGTTAACAACGATCTCGGTTCCTAGCTGTGGTTTTCGCTGGTTTTCTTCCTGCCGCTTTTCGTTAAATTTATTTTTAATAGTATAGTTATCAAGTTTGGTTGTAATTAATTAAGCTCGTTTCTAATGCTTTACATATTATCTTGAAGTGAAATCTTCTTCTTATTATCGATGTTTTGCACGTCAAGAAATATTGTGAACAATAATTTTCATATTAATATTACTACACGTTTGGTTTTCTAATAATAAATATCCGAATCTTTAATGTTCGAAATGGAAAGTTGTTCAATGTTCATGCTTCAAAAAAATGCATTATATGTCAAACCCCAAAAAATCTTGGTGAGCATTAAAGTCGACTTTAAGCCAAATCATAACCAATGGACCTTAATAAAGTGTATCGAGGGTAAAGTAGTGCATTTTTGGCTGCTAAGAAATCGATTATATCGACGGACGTGGAAGCGGTGATCATTTTGTGCCTTACTTAACAGTTTTATTTTCCTTGCCACCCCCAGTCGCTTGATTACTTGATTGTTTTCTGTTGTCTTCTTCAAGTTTGATCTTTTTTTCAATGACCCAGACCGTATAAGAGCGTTGTTCGGGGCTGCTTATTTTGAAGTTAAATGGCTTCTTAAGTTGTGGCGAGGGGGGCACTAGCAAAGAACTAAAATCAATAAAGGCGGGCGGCGTCAGGAACACGCGACGTCTCCGCACTCCGGAGAAGAATTTTTTCTCAACCCGGATATTCGACATCCGGAAAAAAATGCGTTGACTTGAACGCATCCCACAACTTGTTTATGAGAGTACCTAAAAATTGCCTACGTCAAAGTATGTAAAATTATTTAAAAGAAAATACAAACTAAGGAATAGATATGGTCAGTTAAAATTCTAATGTAGGAACGATCTTGAATGCTTGAGGTGGAAGGATAGCAAAATTCTTATGGCAATGCATCTTTGTAGGGACACAAATATTTCAGAGGGGTGGGTGAGGGTGTCATGTGTTATGAATTAGTGAAGTCTAAACAAAAATTTATATTTCTGTGTGATAAATCTAATTTCGTGTGACCCGTTGTATTCATCACCTATTTAAAATGAAGTCTTAGTCGCAATAACATATAAGTCATATCCATTAATTTATTAAATCGAAAACTATAGCAAGCTCCTAAGCCTCAAGCATAAATCTATTAAAATAAACTTTGAAAATATGATATTCCTTTTTTTCCATTCAAACAAATCAGCAGCGTCAAGGCTTCCAAATTCGATCAATTATTCAAAGTAAGCCCTATGCCTGCCTATGTTTCAGGCGCTAATATATGCATTCTTTCTTTTAGGCGTTTTTTTTTTATTTTTTATCTGTTTTTTTTTTGTATTTTTAGGCTGTTTTTTTCTTTTATTTCTGTCTTGGTCAATTTAAAAGTGAAGTTTCACGTGAGGGATGTTCCATCTCCCGATCAAGTGTATCGTGGCTCTAATAAGAATTTGTGGTGCAAATTTATACAGGATTTGCACCAGGATATTTTTCAGGATGTCTCAAAAGCAGAGGTCCATCCTCATTTACATTCGCCCCTTCATGCCTGCAGCTTCTTTTCCGTTTTTACCCGCTTTTTCTTGCCGTCGCGACTGATAAGTTAATATAGAAAAAGCGACGACTATCATTTGCATTTGCAATAAACCAGGAATGTTGTGAAAAAATTGAAATGAGATGGTATAGCCTTTGCCAGCGTCATAGTTGTCCAGAGCACTCGTGTGCGAGTACTATTACTTAATATATTCATAGAATTTATTAATTAATTCTGATAAAATTTGCAGCAAAGTCTTCAAAATTTATCCAAATTCATATAATCTTCCATATTCTCTAACGCGCGCCCAGTGGATTCGGTCGGCGCCTGACGATATGCGCGCCGCTGGCCGTGGTCGATATCAGCGGCCACATCCCCACACTCACAGCACACCACATCCCCACACTCACAGCACACCACATCCCCACACTCACAGCACACCACATCCCCACGCTCACATAAAATTAGTTCTAATTTGCTCATTAAAAGTAGGCCCCGAAATGCTCTCTGAGAATGAGTACTCAGACCCCGATGTTTTATCTGGTAAAAAGCCTTTGTCAATAAACTTTATCTTGTAAAGCTTTAGTGAAATTCATCTATGCATTTTTTTCCTAGTAAGTCATCAGATTGTTTTAACATAACTGGAAACATGCGGAAAGAAGACATCGCTGCACAATATTAAGGCATGTTATCGTCGATGACCGACTAAGTTTCAACTTCAAATATTGCGACTAGCAACAGTTGAGTTTACTGCTAATAAACTATTGATTTATTACAAATTTAATCTCTGTAAATACAGGACACTTGAGTTTATAAATCATTCTCTGAACGGATATTGAATATCGACTTCTTTGAACTGACAATCCAACGAAAGTTTGGTGAGACATTCAAATGAAATTCGAATTTCTTGTGGACTTACGGAACTCACGAATGCATTTAAAATTCCTTTTTATTGTGAAAGATGTTTAATTTGTGGACCACTAGGTTTTAAAATATATTTATTATTACAGGTATAATAAAACATTTATCACTTATAGACAAATGGAACAAACACTCAACGAATAAAAACAATCTGAGTCCATGATATGGTTATTATTAATAAGCTGTCGATCTAATTTTTGATTATCGTTTCACCAATGTTCTCCACTAATTATGAATATGTTTAATAAATAATAATAATAATTTACCTGACACTTTTGCGACATTTGGCAAGGATCAACTCTAGCAGCTACTCTGCCAATGAGCCCGAATTTACGGTCAGTGTGCTGCTAGCAGCGGTGATGGTAGGGTGTATCGTGTTTCTGCTCTCAGACTTTGAGGCGTGCGGTTCATGAAGCTCATTTTTGCTTCGGTGGTTTTACATTATTTACGATATAGTGCCATGTGACCTGTGCATTTCAGTGGTTGAGTGAATACTTGTGACTTTTTCGTGCAATTAGTCAAGTGTAATAGCCTGAACTTTTCTTTTTGAATATATTCTTTGACAAGAGCGTACTTGTATTCAAACCCTCGGCACGCGAACTCCCAGTTCCTCGTTTATCAAATCGTGAGGTGAGTCCACGACTTGAATCACATGTTAAAGTTAAACTGCTAACACGAATGCTTAAACAATTTTTATATGTATTGTACGACATGATGGTGGCTCCGAAGAAACTTGTCGGAACTTGAATCGTTGTTCGATCCAGTCAGGTGTTCCACTCGTGATCATCCACTGGCCTGCCGAATGGTTGTGAACTTGTGATGCGATTCGGCGCGTTGCATTACAATGAATGAAATACAATTGATTCTTAAAAGAAAATATGTTAGCTGAGCTCTTAATATTTGAAGATTGCTGCAAATTTTGTAGGCACAATTATAAGGCGAAGTGATTCCCGCTTTTTGCCAGACAATTTTTGCCGGTTTTAGAGCACCTTTACTCGTCCTCTTAACTAAGCCTCAACTTCAGAGTTCAAATCATAACCTGCTGTCAAAGAACGTTTGAGTTTAAGCCCTGGCTGAAAAATTAAGCCCGGACTTTGACTTCCATGAGATAAAGTAAATTTGTAGTGTCTTCCATAAAATCTAAATCTTTTCACTTAGTGTTCGGCGTTCAATAATTCTAGAAGTTCGACCAAGTTTGAAACTTAATCTTGAACAAATTCCATAATTTTTCGGGCTATTTTCGAACTATTTCTGTTATGTTGTAGATGTACGTTTTATGTTATGTTGTTGAGTAATTTTAAATAGTTGTTTGTTTATATATTTCATACACTTATTACTTTTGAATAATTTTTCGGTATGCTACAACCGAGCTGCCTTAGCGAAGACGTAATCAGTTAGGTTACTTAGGTAGGTACCTATGTAATTTTGGGTTGACTTCGGTACCTACCTACTAAAAATTAGCGGTGCTGAATGAGTAGTGTGTCGTGAATGGCACTGGGTACCTTTTTCATCTTCAGTCTTGGCACAAATTCTTCACTGCTGGCATTTCGTTAACGGTTATCTTCGATATAAAAGTGCTTAGATGTGTGTTAGGTAGTTTAAAGGTGTTTAGATGTGTACAAGTTTCTGTACTCTTGTATGTTCCTGGTGCTTTTCTCTGCCATTATGCCGCTGGTATCAACTCTATCAAGTTCTCCTCTTTAGTTTGTTCGTGAGCGAATTACTCAGCGTTTCCTTGCTTCTCTGTTCCTGGTGCTTTTCTCTGCCATTATGCCGCTGGTATCAACTCTATCAAGTTCTCCTCTTTAGTTTGTTCGTGAGCGAATTACTTAGCGTTTCCTTGCTTCTCTTGCCAAACAAAATTAGTAATTTTCTTATAATTATAATATTCAGAAAATAATTCTATCACTGAAGATTCAAAATAGCAAACAATACTGAAAGATGTCCGGGAGACGTTTCGTCGGTAAGCCGCTCAGGACCCGGGCGTCATGCAGCCATCGATAGGTTGTTTTTATTAAGGAATTTCGCCGTTGACGCCTTGCCTCCACTTGCCCCTTGGCCTGTGGTGCTGCCAGCTCTCTGGTGTCATCCTACAGGTCTCTTTCCTGCTGATAAGTCATGCTAGTCTTCCTACTGATAAGACCGAATTTCGCTAGTCGCGAGCCTCAGTCTTCATACCCTAACCTAAGTTGTCTGCCGAGTGCTGAGCTCGGTCTTCATAACCAGACCTAAGCTGTCTGCCGAGTGCTGAGCTCGGTGTTCACACTCAGACGCCATATCTGAGTTGCCTGCCGAATGCCGAGCGCGAGCTACGTCTTTATTCCCGGACCTAAACTTTCTTCCCAGTCCCGACTTTCAGTCTTCATTTCTAGAGATACACTCTCTGCCGAGCGTCGGTCTTTTTACGCTGATCTATGTTGATTATTGAGTCTCATTACCCTTGCCCACACTGTCTTCCTTGACCCATGCTCTGTTTACTGGCAGTCTGCCTACGTCTGCCTGGTGCCAATCCAGAGCTCTGGCTAGTGCCTATCCAGCGCTCTGCTAGTGCAAATCCAGACCTCTGGCTAGTGCCCATCCAGACCTGCTTGCAACTTTAAATCGCGTCGCTATTAACGGCGCCTGCATTTAAGCTCCCCGACGTGTTTGCCCCTGTGTCTGTAATTAATGATAACTTCTAGCTTAAGGTGCTCTCTGAGTAACTGATCTCTGTTTGGCTGTTTTGAGATCTCTGTTTGGGTTATCTCTATTATGATGATCTTGGTTTAGGTGATCCGTGCTTAGCCAATCACTGCTCGATTCTCTCACCACTGTCGCACTAATCTCTGCCTCGCTCATCTGTGCCACGCTAATCTCTGCTTGTCTTATTTGTTCTGTTACACTCTTCTCTGCCCGACTTGTCTGTAAGAAGCTGATCTCACGTCAGCTGATCTCTGCTTAACGTATCTCTGTTATCAGATCTGTGACGCATTTCTCATTGACGCATCTCTGCTTTGCTATATCTTACTCCCTATGCTTGACATAATTCTGCCTGCCTAACTTCTTCTTGACTTATTTCTGCACCACTAATATCTGCATCGCTGATATCAGAGATTTACTTTCTGCTGCTTAGACGTTACTAGCTACTTGCTGCCCTGTAATCGATTCAATTGAAGACCGTGTATCGCGGCGAGGACGTACGACGGTCCATGCATAGTGTTTTTTTTTTATCTCTGACGATCAACTAGAGGCCAAGGGAGAATAATTGCAGCGCCGCTACGCATATTTCGGGACTGCGTTGTAAGTGTACACTTGTAATGTACCTAGGTTTCCTAGTGTTTATTCCCGCATCGAATGGTTTCATCGATATTATTCAAACATTTTAAATCCAAACATCATATTTATCAATACCTACTGCGTTTAGTATGATAGTCTTTATTTATAGTACAATATCGTTTTTGTGGTATAGCAATTATCAAATGTTACAGTCATTTCAGAGCCGTTATGGCGCAAAGCGTCTCGCATCACACCGCCCGCCAACCGTCGCTTTCGTCACAGTTACGCTTGTGACGCTTGATATTCGCCACTCCACGCCATAACACATTAGTTTCAGTCGGTTTCGTTTACAGCTTCTCGCTCATTTCAACCTCAGCATGGGGCCGCATCTGTCTGCGTACGCCGACCGTAAGATTTTATTTACAGAGAATCTTTTTAGTAATTTTTCGGACAACTGCAACCGGCGAGCAACACCTGCCACTCGCACGAAAATTTTTCCCGTCAATTCCGTAGGGCGAATACTTCTGATAGCAGGTCTCTCCTGACGCACAGTTTTTACGTCACGCAATCTCCATGCTGAAAATGCATGTTGTCTGCAGCCGCTCCAAGTAATTGTTAATTTTCAGGGTATCGCGAAATCTATGAGTACCGGTAACACATTTAATTTATGTTGCATACTTATCAATGTTTCGTTGATCACATTTAATATTCCTTACTATCTTTTGATGGTATTTGCTGTTTAACAATTTACTTTATGTATACTGTTTTTCTCTTTTTCAAAATATTACTACAAGTTTTGGAAGAATTAAATAGATCAGTCCACGGGGATTGCTCTCCACTCTATATTCCTGCCTCGAGTTTCTGCCCGATGAAACCAAGCGTGAATTGTAATTTCAACTTGAACACCCGAGTCCATGCTTTGTTAATTATCACAACTGGTCATAAAATCTTATTTTGTCGCTGCTTGATGTTTGGCGATGGTAGCGTCATTGCACTTCCATATTTTACATTAAATGCGACAGTCGGAGTCAATTGATCTCGCATCCAAGATTAGGCTTCAAATTTTTCATCCCATGCCGGGGCTACACACCTTAGATTCCCTTAATCTATTCTAAACCTGCTTGTAAAGTAAATTCGTTTATTAGATAATTACGGAGATGCGAGGATTTTTTTTTGCTATTTCATTTTATGAAGGAAATAGCCGGGCACGAGCATACGTAATTGTTTAACTGTTCATGATGATATGTCAAATACAATTGTCATATGATTGAAGTTTATTGCTTTTCATCAATTCTTCAATAATCCCGTAGAAAAGATGATAGCCGTATTTGATTAACCTACGATTTAACGCACAAAACTTTAAACATAACCTATTATTCATTTGTATCCGGAAACAACTATCTAGAATCTAGAATCTAGAAAAACATATATTGTTTTTCTAGTTGAACTAATTTAGTGTCTAAAGAAAATATAACACTTCTTTGTTTAGCATAGTTTGTTAGTTTGAACCCTGGAGCTGTGGAGAACCAGTGGCTAATTAAGAGCATATCCACAATACATATTGATTGTATCGGCGAATGACCGCTGCCATTACCTTCATTTTTAGTCGCTAAGTCTTGAGGCATTACAAAACCTGCGTTGGGAATGTCGGAGTATGCATTTCAGTTATTAGAACCATAATTTCCTTTGAAATCTGATTGGGATTAAAATCATGTTTTTACGTGAGTCCTTCCTCTTCCTCAAATTTCATATCCTCAAATTTCAGAGATTATTTACTTGATGCAACGAACAGTATACCTCCGAACAATGAATAAAGCAGTAAATTTCTGTTAGAGATGGTTTTTGATGCGGACTTTTCGGTGGTCGCATTATCGGCCTGTCTAATTTTGATAGTAATCACACGACATCTTCTGATCACATGATAACAATTACACAAATATTTTAAATTTGTGTTCTAAAAATTGAGACTCTTTATGAAACTCGAGGGCCTCAAGTAATTTTTGTACATTAATAGTTTTTTGTTCAAAAATTCAATTGGCATGATTTGTAGTGATGCCGTGAAAAAAGTGTGAAACCTGTGTAATCAATTTTATACTTTTCATTTGGCAATAATGCTCAATGAAACATGTACATCAATAATTGCATAATTGTTCACGTTTCCTGTTCAGAATAAGGTACGTAGGAGTCAATTGCTCGACTCCAACACTTGGCTTACTTCTTGCATCTCCCGGACTTCAAGACATCCCGTATCTTCAGGCGTCGAAGTCAATAATTAGCCCTGACGGCCATCAATTACAGACGGCAGGGTGGTGGACTGTGCGCATTTCACCCTTCACTGGAATTATTCAGAACTACAGCAGATCTTCTCAACGATACTTACGGCCGAGAGGAGGCACCCGCAAAAAGCTCTAGTGTGGCTCGCATGCACATTGTGCGTGCTACTTTATATGGTAATATGATACCTCTGCTAGCCATCATTCATGGCTTTAATGGCGCCCCGTCATAGTTTACAGATCATCTGTTCTTTCTTTTGTCGAGACCTGCTCTTATTTGCGCCCGTAACTTCGATGCCACAGGGACGCAGCGAAAAAAATGACATACGCTTCGGGGTCGGTTTTGTACGGGTGTTCCAAAGGGAAACAGCCCGGCCGGCGCCGTGCTCGATGATCACAGATTCATGATCAGAAGATGTGAACATTAATGTATTTATTCGTTCAGTTTATGGTCACAAAATGTACGTCAATTTCTCAGGGTTTGGGGAACATTGAAAATTTTTGTCCTTTTTATTAATATTTTCTGTTCATTTGAAATTTATTACTAATGGTTCCTACATAGCATTTTAATTGCGTTTTAAATTTTTAGCTAACTTATCTTATATTTCATCCCAGTACGAGAAATTTCAGAGAATAAAGTAACTCTTCGACTATTTTCAATAACCTCAAAATTAAACTTCGTCCAGAGTAAGTACATAAGTTAAGAATTATTACAAGTCCTTCGATTTTATATTGTTTGAAAAGCTCTTGGGATTCAAACTGCACTAAACGGGTAGACTTGAAGCCAGCAAACCAAGGAAAATCATGACAATGTTTTGGCAGTAATGGTCGTAGGGGGCAAGTTCTGAAGAGCTCTTGTCGTAATTGCTCTGCTCAATCAACAAGTAGGAAGGTCTTGTGAGTGCCGAGGGCTTTTTCTTCCTCACACAAATGAGCTTTCGTCCCTTACTGACTGTGCGCTCTTTGTGCTAACGCGCTCATCTGGTGGCAACCCCGGACGACTGCGGCCAAAAATTGACGCTGTGTTTGCACACGTCAATTTTTGGCACTGCAGGTGCAAGACTTGCCGAGTTTTGTGGACTGAGTTCGAATTTTTAAGAAGTGGGGAAAGTCATTTTACGCGAAACTTTTTTGGCTTTTGAGCCTTCAGCACATGGAATGAATAACTGAGGTTCTGGCTTCATTTACCTTTTTGTACAGGATCAGTATGATTTGTTTTTGTTTGCATTCTATGTATAAGCTATTTCGATTTTTGTTTGCTTATTGAAGGGGAAAAGTTTTCTCTTCCTGAATTTGTACTGAATAAATATGCATTAACGTAATGGTTCATGCCTATTCTTTTAAATGGTTCACACCCTAGCTTTTACCTTGGCTTAGCGCATGTAATTAAGACGTACTATTCGTGGCTATCTCAATTGATAGGAGAAATCAAGTTCGTGCGCTAGCATAACATTACTGGAGTCGTACGTGCCTTGAAGGCATAGACGCGTTTTCTTCCCTTTCATATCTCTAGCACTTGTTCGTGTCTTTTTATAACCACTCATATTTCCTCTGAAGCCGATTTTAAATACATAAACTTGTGCACTTTTTCGAAGCTGATGCCAAATATTTTACTAAATATCGAAAAAGGTTTTCTTTAGTGCTAATTTTTTCAAATTAAATTAAAAACTTATTCAATTGCGAACTCTCAAAAAATAAGTAGCAAACTACCGGTGAATTAATATTTTTTTTCGCTGGCGCCATAGCCCCTGTGCGACTTAATTTTTTTTGGATATGATCAATTTCTTATATGCTGTGCTCTATTATTGATGAGGTGCTGTGCCCGGCACACCGTCGTCAAGGTAATCCCTTCAACACTTGACGTCTGCGAGCTGTAATAATTCGATGAAATCATGCGGCGAATTACCGCTTTGCTGACTGATGGATGTCTGATTGCGTTTCTGTTCCATCCCGTCGGAGATTGGCGCGCCTCAAGGAACGATATTCGTTTACATTTACTTGATATGACGACTCCGATTATTCGGTGATTTATTTAAAACCACACTTTACTTTGCTAATTCTTTATTGTTCTAAAGAAATATCGTATGCAAACGCAAAATTAAAGGCTATGCAATTTTATAAATAGCGTTTCATTTATTTTGTACGCCTGTCTTCTATTAGTGTGCAATGTGTTGACGTGTTATTGCTTGATTTCGAAGTAACTTGTTCGTTGTCGGCGTCTCTTCATCGATCAATCAAGCGTGCCCTTCTCCTTCGGGAGATGCAAATGTTCGTCTCTTTTCTCGAGACAAATGAAAGCGGTGTCCTGCCTCAGCGAAAAACATTCGTCAAAAAGTTTCCCTACTTCTCATGGAAATTTCATGCGCGAGAAAAAATTCAACAACTCGCAAGTTTGATTTTCTTCATTCGCTAAAATGTTTTCCAACATTTCTCTATCCCAATTCAAGTTCTTTGTAAAGTTTCCTTCGTTCGATTCTCCTTGAAAAAGTTGTATTGATTCTAAATTTTTTGTTGATGATATTTTCGCCCTGGATAGCGGTTTAGGAAGTTGCTGGCTGTTGCTGGGTGGCCTACCGCCTGTGTGCTGTCGTAGAATAATTAAGAAGGTTTATAGCTATTTCGTATTTTTCTACAATTTACATAAGGTAGCTCTTCTTAGTCTTTAACTGCGAAACCTTCACAGATTTTTTTAAATCGTCAAAGTTCCTTTCCTTGAATCGTTTTTCCTAATAGGTTCCTTCATTTCATTGTTTGTAATCATATTATAAAACTTCTAATTCTAAAACATGTAGAATGCTAAATGAAAGCCGCAAGCACAATGAATTTTATATATTTTTGGATGATGGTTTTCATGGCGCATCCCTCTAACAATGAATTTGTCAGTTACAATCTCGGATTATCTGCAAGTAGTAGACTCATTCTCCGTGGTGGAGGTTAGATTGTAAGCACCTTAGCTCCACTGTGGCTACTTAACAAGTCAGGCTTCTAATTTGGGCTTCCTTCGGACCCTAAACCAAAGTCCCTTTATAGCTTTCTGAGGTATACTGAGCTTTGAACGGTGTTCTGAGTCTGCTGTATCTAACGCAAGAATATTCTTCATAACACCGTGATGAATATACGTACAGTATTTTGATACGCACTGTATACTGTTGGCATCACTTCGTTATTTCATGGGAACCAATCAGTATCTTTTGTCACCGACACCTGTGTTTTATATATTAACGGTCATTAGTCAACATGTAGAATTCTTTACGTCGATTACATGTTACATTGCACACCTCTGTCGCACCTCACAATCTATAATTGTAATGTTTTTTATATAGGCTTACGCGATTAAAAGAATTATTATTCAAAAACATGCATCAATCTGCTGGATTTTCATCTTCACTTGCCGAATTTTTTTATCTGACAAATGTCAGACCAAGTTACGTGATACTGCCAATCGTCACGAAACTGTCTACCCCTTGACAATTACATAACAAAACTACTGGCAGTAAATGAAAAGCCGATAAAAAATGTTTACGAAAAGTCTACGCATCATGTGCAGCAAGAACGAAACTAAATTTAAGAGTTCAAGTGATAATTGGTGTGCTCAATTACATATTTCTTGCTTCCAGGTTTATTGTTACTTAGCCCTTAAATATACTGACATTCTTTTTATAAAACATTCTCTCATGACGCAAATTTGGTAGCCAATCCTGGGGGATATCGGGAAACTTTTCAAAAAAGTATTGATTGTTTTTCACAACCTGTTCAGTCTTATATCTATCGTCCAATTTTCGATAATTCTCGGAATTTTAGCGCGCACCTTTGACGCTACGTAATTTCCGGAGTCTTATCTTGGTTTTAATGTTGTTTTTCTTCACGTTTATTCTCATTTATTTTTCGTGTATTTCTTCCTCGTGTCTCGCAGCTCTCTGGCTCGGCTGCTTTGCCTCTTATTTTTGCATCAACGAGAGGAACTTTGCTCCAGAAACTTTCTCCATGACTCCATTTTCGTGAAAATGTTTGTTCCTAGCCGCAAATCCAGATTTTGTGGGCTGCTTGCTCCACATCCTGCGCTTTCTGCCGGCCAATAGGATATTTTTGACTGAGGAACTAGGCCCGCCGTGCCCTGATCTGCATTATTCATGACCAACGCGTGACGGTCTCTTCTTTTTTTCCCCTCTGATCAAACGCCTTTGTTTTGCCACGCATTTTTGCTGTCAAGTAAGCTAGGTACTCAATATCATAATTTGGAGCGCTCTATCATAACAGCTCGGAGCGATCCGACGCCAGGCTTTTTGTGTTCCGGTATAGCGAACGGACTGAGCCCTAATGCGATGAGGTAAACAAAGAAGTACTGCCACTTGCTAAAGCCGATGCGCTGTTGCTGAGAGGACGATATTTCCTTGTTATTCCCCAACATAACTTTTTTATTTTGTGGAACTGATTACTGTGATTAATTAATTATCGTTGATCAGTGAGATTTTAATTGCGTCTACATCCTTCCTCATTCCACTCAAATTCTACACAACGATCGTTCTCAAACTCTAATGACAACTGTTGATTCACACAACAGCATCTTTACAAAAGTGAACAATTTTTCCAAACCGATTAAGCCATTAGTATGTCGCGAAACGCCTGTGCAATTAATGAATGTTTTCTGAAGTTCACAGTTGATTTAATAACATTAACCATTACAGTAAGAGCGATTATAACGTAATCAGATAAAATTAGTTAGCTCGGTATAGATTGCTCAAAAGATTGACAAAGTTGATTACATTAATTTGTATATCTATCTCTTGAAAGATCTTCATAATGAATATTCATTTCTTCTCTGAACTTCATTGTTTTGATTACCTATATAGATTCGCAATCTTTACTTTAATTTTATTCACTCCCAAATTAGCCTGTAGCATTTTTATTCCCCCTTAATCTACGCAACTCCAGCTCGTTGCATTTATGGTCAATAAATTTGATTTTGCACAATGATTTATGCCTTATAGGTCTGCTTAAAAATGCGCTAATTCCTTGGACACAAATAGACTTCTATGTCTGTGGCGGTAACTAATAATCTACGCAAAGCATCCTGTTTTGTGCTGATCAGGTCAGCAAATTCAATTTTGCCCGAGTAATTTCATGCACTTTTTGCCCAAAAATACTTTTACTTATTAGCCATAACAAGCTTCATATTAACATTACACTACTTCATCCTGTAAAATACTTGTATTCCGTTGCCGTACATATAAATATGTATGTATGTATGCATACAAGCTCCAATGTCCCTCCGTTTACGCGAGCTCTCATCATCTCAAATCCGTGCTCTCGTTCCCTGGTCTCAAGACGCCTGTAGGCCTAACATGGCCACCACTGCCACTGCCACCAACTCATGTTGCTTTTTAAACAAGGATTTCTGGTGAATCTTGCATCTTAATGGTCGGTACGGTATTCCATTATCCAGTGTAACTCAGCACGATAGAGAACGCTTAATTGGGCAAGCCATCACCCCAAAACGGGTATGATGAGGGTTGGTGTGAAGTGCGATGCCGTCCAGGACGTGCTTTTCATGTCTGTGCTCTAAGAATAATTCACGTATTTGAATTCATGTATGCACGATATTCGTTACGGTCTGAAACAAAATGCTGCTTGTTATTGGAGAGTTGGCGCAAAATATTTGTTTGATAGCCCCGTAAAATGCAAATATTTCGTGCATAGTAGCCACTAAATGTGGCATTTTAGTACTTGACGCAGCTACGACGTTGTTTTTTTTAAAGTGTAACAAATTTTCGTCATTCACCTACCGTGTTTTTCTAGAAATGTGTATAAATACACAGGGATTGACTGTGAAATGTGTATAAATGTGAATTAAATGTTTTTCGAGGGTAATTCAGCGGAAATACTCGGAACGACTGTCGAATTTACGATTCAATTTCATTGGAAAAACCTGGCTAAATCTGGTAAAGATTTGGACAACTAATGTCAATCGTTCGAAACATTTGATAATAACCCACAACTGATATACCTCAAAACTGAATAACCCGCAATTATGAATACATTAGTAGTCATGAGCAGGAATAATGACTTCAAGCGAAGTATTCCCCAACCGTGAATGTGAAAGTAGAAATTTAATTACAACTTGAAATTGAGTTTGAATTCGGTGTGCTATTGGCGGAGAGAGGCATTCAAATGACCCCGGATGATATGCATATCAATGGGCTGTCTCTGGCGCCCGCAGGCTGATATCTTCCGACCCTACACGCCTCCTGCGCCGCTTGCGTCGTGCCGTCCACTCGTTGCCAGACTTGGAACCGTATTCTCTAGCATGGGTTCAGGTGTGTGTGTGTGTAATCTCATTACTGTTAGCATACTGTTTTTTTCCATCTAACAGAATATTGCATTTTTGTATGAGCGTGCGGGCAAAGACGCCCACAGACTGAAGAATTCAAACCGTTCTCTCGGTTTTCATATATAGGTGCTAGCTCAGCAGTGATTAAATATTGTATGTTGTATATAATAGGCCTCTTCTGGGAGTGTCTGGCTTGGATGCGCCCATATAACGACGCTCACTTTCTGCCAGACTACCAGACTCAAAACCGCGTTCTGTTATTTTACTCAACATTAGCACTCATATGCTATGTATTCTGCTGAACAATCTTTAGATGTTATATTTATTTATGTATCCTCCTAATCATTTTCAAATATGTTCACGATCATTGTCGTACGTGATGTACTAAAGTAAACCATCCGGTTCCAATATCTAACACTGCCTGTATCAGTCCACTGCTAGTGAATCTAGCCGTCACTGTACGAGGATTGGCTTCGTACGTACATATATAGCAGCATCGACCCACTGCCAATTTTGAAAATTCGTCGCATTCCTCAGGGCCTTTTGTGCATTGTGAATCCTTTGATTAAAGTTAGAGAAAAATTTCCTCTATGTCGATTGTGGAGTGTTGAATTAAAATTGTGTTACGCTTCATTGTCTGTTTCAATTTTACGGTTGGCTCGACTCTTTCGTTCGAAATTAAGCTTTGAAAGATGTAAATTGACGACATTACATTTATATTTAAATTTTCATAAACGTATGTATGCGTTCTTAACAAAACATGTATATTTTTGTATATTTGAATATTTTGGTCTGCTTTATTCTAATTTAAATGTCAGAAGTATTGAAGATTTATTTCCGAATCACTTTGTCTATTTTGGGCAGTTTTAATATACTTTCTCTTGCACATTTGTTAATGAATCCAGCTGATGATGTCGATCAATTAAAGTTTATATCCTACATCTTCTAACTATTCATGATTAAAAGATCTTTTTACTAAATTTCTGACCACATCATTAGAATGTGGAAAGCATTTACTCAGCATACTCCATCTAAGTATTTAAATAGTTTTTTTTTCGCATTCTTCAACTTCAACACGACAATTTTTGGCAGTATTATTACTCGGATTTGCTCTCTTCTTTTGAATCTAACTCACATGCATTTAGTTCAACCCAACCTCGTTTCGGTAGTGGTTCGGTCTTCTGCGAAGTGCGTATACCTACGTCACTTCATTCCCGTCGCTTTTTTACCCGGACTTTGTTTTTTAATATTTTGTGCAGTTCTATTTTACTTTCTCTTGCACATTCTTTCGTAGATCTTCCTGTACTTTCTCATTCTGCAATTCATTCCCGTTCCCGCTGGCGCATTTACCCCCTGCATTCACGTCACTTTCATTTTGAGGGCAAGTGCGGAGCTCCAGCAGATCCCCAAGACCATGTTTGTCCCTGGAGCCAATCTGGATGCCTTAATCGTGGTAATGGGATCAGGGACCCCAGTCTTTGTCCGGCGCAGATGAGAAGCACTGCAGTGCTTCTTGTCCTTTCTCTGACTTCCTAATTCTCATGCTAAACTTCCGGAAACTAAAATGGCCTTCACACAAACTTGCTCTCCATTGAAATCTTTCCAGTGCTCTCTAGTGCGGAAATTTTATAGGAACCTAATTTGATTATGACTTGGGCCCGTAGAAAGTTTTCTGCAGTTTGAGTTCTTTCTTGGTCCAATAAAGTTGTACTTTACTGTTAATGAAGTTCACCTGAACTAAAATCTCACTCTATCGGGAAAGCTGTTTCACATCCTAGCCTTTATCCCAGTTTGTTTAACTTAGTTTACCAGTGTGTACATTTAGGAAGGAATTTTTTTTCTGTACGGACTATATGTTGGATGTTACCAATGAATTAAAATTGTATTTAAATTTTTATTAATGTAAGCGAACAAATTTTATTTTCATCTACTACGACACGTGCATGAGAAATATTAAACTTCATTTCACTCAGATTGGGATTCGGGCCGTAATTATTTTTCAATATAACCATTGAGTCCCTTAATTTGATCGAGAATAATTTTACCGACCGTTCGATAGGTTGAATACTTGATTGCTTGATTGCAGGGAGCTTTATTTTGTTCCTTAAATTGATTACTGGGCGAAATTGCGCACGGGAATTGAGTTCTTCCGAAGTAACTCAGTAGAGCGAACCGGTAGGGCCTCATCGCGGCAGGATTGATGAAGCTGCGCTTCCTTCGGCAGATGATCCGGATAAATCATTTATCTCCGCAATTTGCTCGCAAAAAATCCTACTTAAAAGCCGTTCCTCACAAGTCTTTAACTACGAGAGAATGTCGTCTTGGCGAAAAGCGTTCGTCTTATTCGTTGTATTCGTATAAAAAATATATAAAAAAATTTGATTTTATAGAGTATAAAATTTAGATTGTAATGCCTTTACTTTTTTTTCTGTGTCGTCCTCTATTTTAAAGCCACTGGATGCGAAATATTTTCTCGGTTTGTGTTCACCTATGTGACGCATTCGAAATTAAAACAATTTGTTGCTGCTAATTTTTCATCCCGGTGGAGATTCAATGTTAAACTCGAAAAATATTTACAACCCAAGTTTTGTCGGGGAATATTATTTACTGTTATTTGTTTCTATTTTTCTGGGCCTCATTGCTCAGCATAATTTTTTTGTAGTTTCTGTTTACAAAACATTCCGCCCCGGGCATGACTGTACCGGGTACGGCGCCATCTTGACGAGGACAATAACAGACCAGGCATAATTTCTCTCCAGAGTTAAGACTTGCATATAATCACTCTTTCAATGATGGAGCAGGCATCTTCATCTAACATCATCCACAATTACTGTTTTTACGTCACGTGCCTCGATTATTAGTTTTTTTTTTGTGCAGTAACCTCGATCAAAGTTTTTCCTTGAAGATGGATTTGCTCAAAATAATTAGGAGGCTAACACGTCCGCTGCTAATACTGCTGTCTGGGCTGATGCCATTGAATAATTATGATGAGAATCATTTTTTCCAACATGGAGCTGTTTACTGACATTGTTTAATTACTTTCTACTTTCGAATTTCGGCTCTTTAAATGTACCTGAATTCATCTCGAGCGATTTTACTCGAATGCCAGAAAATTTAATGTAATACTTTATTTAGATTATGAACTTTAATTAGATTATGACAGTAACAGGCCGTTTACTTAAATTAAATGAAATTATATCCGGGAACATTGTTAATAATCAATACTGAGACAAGCGTGTCGTGACGCTCGGATGGCGCTACGTAGGTATTTATTCACTAATAAACTTCACATTTAAAACAAACAAACCTTGAACCAAAGACAGCCAGTCAATTTTTGAATAAAAAAATTTGAACTTGAACAAAAGTCCAAATTGGAGCTTTATATCGACGCTGTATATGTCTGCAGTCTACAGCTTTGTACTTTAATAGAATTTGGCAAATAGAATATCGAAATGGTCTTTACTGTATTCATATTGATAAGAAAGAATATGGATTCGATGCATATTCTACATTAAAATAGCAATCTAAGTGTTAGCAATGCTGCAAATGAACATCTTTGTTAAAATGTTTTTGTTAACGATTCGCTATCTTTTAATTAGCTAATTTTTTAAACGCTGTGAATTTATTTATCCTATTTATTTGACTCAAACTAAATCCATTAATTATGAATCTAGAGTAAGCTTATGTACACAAAATTTTGTCTCGTAACCTGGAAGCTTAATTTTATTGATTTATTGACGTTAATTTTTACTGGTAAAAATGTACGTAATGGGTGAAGCTTAATAATTCCTCTTTTTATACTGACAAGCGTAAGTAATCGGAGTAACACTTTTTTAAGTTACAAAGTGAGTTAAGTGACATGCTTCCAGGCTTAAAAGACGATTAGTCGTCCCAAATTTTTGCAAAATTTTCATTTGTGTGACACATGAACATAAGCTTGGATAGGAAAGTACAATCGTGTCAGAATTTATGTTCACATAAACTAAAATGTTTTCAAATTATGCAAAGTTTTGAACCCCGAATGTAGTAGAGATTTCAACATTTAAGTCGCAGTCTAGGTATCGAGTTTCGCTTGTCCGGCCTCCACTGCTCGCAAGGTTCCTGACATTAATCGGCCGTTCATCATCCGTTCTGAGTGGTTCCGTGTTCCAAATTAGAACTTTCTTAATTCCTAATAGCGGTCCGGGAATATATGTGATGAATTGCTCGGTTTATTACGCTTTAATATTCAATTACATTCTTTTTAGGGCGCCGTATCGAACCGAGCAGGCAGGTGTGCAGGTTCTATATTCTTCATTGGTTGGAGACTTTCCAGCGTTGTGTCTAAAATAAAAAGAGCCATATTTTCGATTGTAGATCAATGTTCAAAATATTCATGCGCGTAAATCCTTTGACTTAAATTGTATCCAATGAACCCTATAACATATTGGTCATTTCTTTTTAGAAAACGTTTCCTAATTGATATATGAGTATGCTTCCTTGCGTAACAGACGAGTAATATTTATATATTTTATATAATTTTGTTTGCAGTACACCATGAGGTTAAGTTCAGGAAGAAAATTACAATCTTGCCCGAATTTATATTCTCTTACCTCTAAATTAATTGAATACTTAATATGAATTAATCAATTTAATGTAGATGTTTAGTGATTGACTTTTCTACGTTAGGTTGGTGTTCATTTTTACGAGTAGGTATTTACAGCTGAGGCTGGAGCGCCAATATATCAGGTGTTGCACCTGCACGTGATTACAGGAGGGCTTTCTCTGAGAGAAATATCGCGTGGTCAAGACGCCTCATAAATTCCCCACATGACGTATTGCAATGCCTGCATTTCTTATGAGTTTCGGGGCATTCCAGTCTCGCATTATTCCTATTTACTTGCAGTAGATTATATCGCCATGCAGGAGCTACCTGGTGAATGGCCCATTGTAAACCCAACATTCAGAAACGTTTACTCTTTCTCTCGATGTAACGAGTATTTTCCGTCCAGTTGTGCTACATAGGAGCACGATTGTTTATGACCTCGTCGTATCGTAAATATCTGCGTTCCTCTCACTGTAAGAAATATTCAGGTCAAATTTTTCTTAGTTTTTCCCTAAAGAGACGTTTTCGCTAAATTGAAGATATAGTTATTGCTCTGTATAAAATGTTGTATATGCGTATTTTCAAGTGTTCTGAAAGAAGTTATGCAAAACTGATTCAAATTGGTGAATTATGCAGGGTTCTTTTCAAGTTTGTAGTCATTCATTAATCTACTTGCTCGATTGCCTCACTGCATCTAAGTCTGTCGACCAGCATCTAGAAATTTTCTTATAAACAACAAGCATATATTAATGTGTCAGTGATCATATATTAGTTTTTTAACCAATTGATGAACGTTGCCAATTGAATTTTTCTTATTCGCTAATTTTAGTGTACTTGCTGGAATTCACCATAATACTGTGACGTATGTGTTCTTCAATTTTGTTTAGTTTTGTTTTGAAAACTCAGTAATGTTTGTCAATGCCTATAGGTTTTACCACTATAAGCATAAGACATTGTTCGCTACACGCTAACCGACTTTGACCTTTTTTCACAAACTTTCCGAACAGAATTACGAATCCATTATTGACGATGTTATTAGTTTGTACATTATTAAATCTTGGTTTGTTAGTTGAAATCTGATTTTCAAAGCAGTTAAATTTAGTGGTTAAAATGCTTTATTCTCTCTCTTGATAAATCAACAAGCCTCGACAGCCTGCGACTTATAGTAACAACAAGCTCATTTAATCATTGTAGTGTAGTATACGCGGTCGTGTTTAATACCTTATTTTCTTTTTTCCTGGAACAAGTATATGTTTTTTCAGATTAAAAAAGAGTGACTTAAGGTTTTCTTCAATATTTTAGCCTAGCATATAGTGTCAGACCCGCCCGCCTGTTCTCGGCCGGTGCAGGGGCACGGACTGCATGGCTCAGTTCTTTGGGTTCTCATTTCCGCGCGTCCCTCCAAAGCCGTTGTCAGTAATCTGTAAGCTTCCTGTAGGCTGCTCGATAGTGCCATGTAGGCCTATACAGGTAACTGTACTAATGCCTGATTATTTTCGATTGCTTTTGATGTAATTGCGTCTCTATCAGACCTCTCAATCTTGCCTAATGACATTTTCTACATTATTGGAAAACGTGGTGGTTGTGTGAAATGCTACGTTGAATAGAAATGCGCTTGTAAATTTGCTACCTGGTTTCTTCCTATTACAACATAAATATATTTATCATTGACACTCCGTTGTGAGATATGAAACAGAGAGCAAATAATTATTGTATGGTACTGGCATAATGTTGCTGAACTATTTAAATTTTTATTACCAATTTAGTACCTATATGAACACTAATCACAATTGCTAACTATGACATGAAATGTCGCTCAACGTCTGAATCATGTTCTCTGCTACGGAATTTTTACATATATTCGTCAGATTTAGTGCAAAGATGTGTTGTGGAACGATAACAATTTCTTCAAATGTGAGAATGGCTACTGGCCGCGCAAGTTAGGCCTGTAACTGTCAACTTTGTGGTTATCTCGACAAGTGTAGTGTTAGAATTGGGTGCGTTATGTGCGTTATCGGGGCCTTCTTATCTGTTAGGGCTACCCTGGACTGACGCGCTCCCTTCATGAAAAAACAAACTCGAAATAAATTCTGATCTGTACCTTCACTTTCATTGTAATATTGAATTTCTTCTAATGAAATGATAATATATTGTTATATAAATGAGTTGAAATGAATGGGAATTACGAGTATGCAATACCTAAGCTGCCTGATGATAATGCATATTTTTCCGTCCTGGACTAAAGGATTGAACACACTATCAATTAGAGAAGTAGAAAAAACATGACTTCCATTTTTAAAACTGATTTATTATTTTTTTAATATTTTGAAGAGGATTTGAAGAACCGTGGTATTTTTCAGGCTGTATTCAGTTGGGCGTACTTTAATTAGGCTGCCGTGCGTGACGCGCGGCGCTTAATTCCTCGTATCCATCACTTGGCCCCGCCGTCCATCACTGAAGATAATCTTCACGTGTGAGGAATTTGCCTTGTAATTAATCTCACTGACGCTGCTGATTACTGACGTGGGTCTCGTCCCGTGAGAGTATTGTCATCTTCGAAAAATTTAGTACCTTGGATGAAACTACTGCTTATTTTCCCTTCGCTCTGACAGGCAAGAAAAAACCGGAACGGTTTCATTTGTTTTCTGCCAAATTTTTGGGAAGAGAAAAATTCATTCTTACGGTCAATAATTTGCTTTTGTTCGTGTTATAAATATCGTCAAATCGACCGATAAGTCGTGAGAACTTACTACTTCTTCGCTGTATTTTGCTGAACAAATATTGGAATCGAAAACCCCGAACTTTTTGAGGTTGGGACACTACAAAAACTTTCGATGTTGGTCCAGCGACTGAGGAAAGTTTAGGCGGCGTCTATTTGTTCATCTCGTCGGGCGTCTTTTTATCGACGTGTCAGTGTTTGCTTTCGTCAAAAAGTGAAACATTTCAATCGTAGATGGCGGTCATACCGATTCGTATATCGGTATTGATATTCAATTACGTGCATTTACTTTTAGAAATGCACACTACGGGTCTACTTCACACTTCATGCATTGGGTAATGAACGTTAGGTCATCTTTGTGCATGCTCATTCAAAATGGAGATATTTCATCAATGGAAGCGTGAAGCATTTATCAAAACTAATTACAAAATTCAAATGCTATCAAGTTCAAATTTGTTTCCTAGGTTTTGTATTTATGGTATTTTTCGAGGAATACTTTCCCATCCTCAGTCGCGGAAAGTCGTTGGAAGTTTCCCTGCAAATCCATTCCCCTCAATCAGAAGTCTGCAGTCGCCCTTCATTCTACCCGACTATTAAGTATATTTTTTACTGGCTAATTGATAAATGGCCTGGCGCCTAACTGCTGCACTGAGGGGACCTTTGGTCGAAACAATAAACATTACACTGAACTAAGACTGACATAATTTTCTTGGCGTATATTGTTGTGTTTATGAGTCCTTGCCTTTTGTTGGTGGTGTATGAACTGATTTTTCATTCAGGTAAGTATTCTAAACACTGGAAAATACCAGTATTTATACCAAAGCAAATTTCTATGAAAAGGCAAACTAATGTAAGCGAATTTCTATTAAATGTCAAACTAATGTAAGCGAATTTCCACGAAAAGTTAAATTAATGCAAGCGAAATCCACCTCAAAATATAAGGCTTAGCTCTATTAATCATTCAGATTATGTCTTGAGAATGCGACTGATCACGCGATAGCACGGGATAAAAAGTAAAGCGATTGAATCCGAAACGATAATCCACAGGACGACTTCTCATTCAATAAATTATCAACCTAATTTGCACAACAATATTCAACTCCATTTATTCATTTATCTTCTTTGGTGTCAAGATCAAGTGAATCCTTGATTATTACTTTTATCGTTTTTTTTTATGGTTTCAATTTGCATGGTTTTTCGCTGTGCATCCGTACTGCAATCATTTGAGAACGGTGCCGCTTATGATCGTGTAATGATGAAGCCCCAATTATCAAGCACTGCAGCAAACTGAGCTTTATCTCTGCCCAGCACTCGCTGTCCTGCCATAAGTTTTCCCAATTTTGTGTGGAAGTTGCGCTCTAACTGATACAGGTTTTTATCCTACCATTGGCAGTTCAATTAAAAAGCAAGCAACGCCCGTTCATTATTGTGGCGCACAGCAAAACCGGCTGTCGGCTCGCCGGACTCTGCTCGGTGCCAGTAAGCTCTATGTTTGGATGTGCGCTCCTATTGATATCCTCCTATTATCTGCTGAACCGAGCTCGACGTCCTTTTTTCCTGCCGCAAACGGCTAATTATTCCTTAATTGTTGTTGCCACAAAAACACGGTAATTAGCTGTGTCCTCTTTGAGTAAATACCAGCTAGCTGTGGCTCGGACCTGGGCGAGTAACTATGAGATCTTCAGTACACAATTAGTATTCATTTTTTGCCTGCCAATATTATACTTCATAAAGTGTATAGAGTCAGGCTTAGTTTGTGGTTTAAAAGGATTGAGTTTAGCTCACCTTTTTTTCTTCTTGTACCTAATTAATTGTGCAGATCATCGAAGGTTCATTATTCGTTGTAAGTGCATTCTGGTTTTGATGTCCGTCCGTTCTTTCGAAGTTGGAGTTTCTCACTGAGCGTATGTTTTGCCTACACCCATGTTTGTTTTACTGTAGACCCAAGTGTATATTTTACTAAAGATAATTCAGCGAACTTACAAATTTTAATCATATGTCGTGGTTTGTAAGTTAACTTTGAAATTACGGCTGAATTTACTGCCGTTATATAAAGTATAATACAGTATAATTTGTTTCTGAAATATGACATCATTCAACCCAATATTTGGGAACATTAAGTTTTAAATGTATTAAATACTATAAACCCAATTTCATTAAAAAAATACGGTAAAATATAAGCTTTCAAATCTATTTGCCTTTCCGCTGCCGTGCAATTGGATAGGCGCTGCGAAAATAGCGAACATGGCGATGAATTTTGGGCATTAATTTGAGCATGAGTTTCTGTTCAATCACTGAATTAATGTCCACTCAGAATTTCACAAAGCATTGTTATGGCACGACGCGCTCCGTGTTGCATGCGAGTAGATATGAGCGGTTTACTTTCATCTGCTGCTGGCTGCCACGGAGTTGGTATGCAGAGAGCGGATCTTCCTATTCATCGGGTGTAGCAATGTTAATGAAATATTTAGTGCTTAGTAAACTCGTAGGTTGAGGGACTCGTTGTTAATTGACTTTAGAATAAACGATTTATGAACTGCGCTGTTTATCATTTTTTTACTATCTGAAAGTCAATATTTTGCAAGAACTTCTGTGCTAAAAATGTTGAAAATTTAAATCCAACGAGTAGTTGAATAAAGAGTTATTCAGTTCGCTTATAACATATCTAATTTTGTGTTAGTTGAAATTTGATCCCAACTTGTTTGTGACCGCGGGTTAATTTCGAATTTAATAATAAACGAGTATGATTGGCATTCGAGCATTTGCGTGGTATTACATTTATTTGTGTGATAACTATCACGTTGGCAAAAATGAGATATCAGAATCAGACGTTTGTACTGCCTAGGAGCCGTCACGGTGGGCTGCTGAATGTAATCCGATTGCCGTTCAGCCGATCACTGTCCGGATTACTTCAGGAAATGAAAAGCCTGAAGCGCTTCCCGGCCATTGGCGCAATGGATATGTGCTGAAAGCCTCGAGGAATTCCGCGAGTGTCGGCGGCAGAGATCCTTGCGGCCACTCGTTCGCTCGTCGACATACCTTACACGATCTCGGCGCTGTGCTCTACCGACCGAGCTTTCCTCTTGCATGGAGGTCCTAAGAAGGGTTGCCTATAGTCGTATCGAGGTTGTTTAAGACTAAAAGTCTAGTAAATCTTCGGTATTTTTCGAGCTTTTCCCTAGATTGCTATACGATTCTATTCATAAGGTAATTAAACAAAATTTGTCCCTGAAATCGATTTACAACTCGGAAAATTGTCAATATTCAAGAAAAATATGCTTGCTCTGAATGCCCTGACTTTTGTCCTGTAACTCCACGGAATTGAAATACATTTTTCAAAACCCACTGATGTTTTAGGAACCAAATTATAAAAATTGATTTATTTTTCATTCTGCTACCAGAAATACTGCAATACAGAAATTCTGCAATAATTTTTTTTCAAAATGTAAACTACGCTAATGGCAAATATGTGGAATATTTCGTGAAATTTTCTCTCAAATTAAAAAGAAGTGTAGAAAAATGGTTGCAAGAGACCGTTAATATATTTAGCTTCTGATGATCTCGACCTCTACCCTTTTTCCAGACGAGTCAAATAATTCCTACGTCCGAGAATATCTCGCATCAGTATTCAATTGGAACGGCATTCGTATATCGTTCATTAATTATTCTGGGTATCGCTGTGGTGGGTTTAAGCCCTCTTCGGCCGGGCATCCATATTCAGGATCGGTTTGGAGTCGGCCTAACTGGATGAATATTTAGCAGAGATGCGCTTATTGGGTCCCGCTTTGTTTCTTTTGCAGACCTGGAGATCGAGCGCCAAAAGTTGGCCTCACTGCACAGTTGTGTCGGTTTGCAATTCAAATTTGCGCCAAAAGTAATTTTTGCGGAGCTTTGATTCGAACATGAAATTACAATTCACACATTTCCTGTTTTTTTTTGGAATGTTCTCTTAAGTACTTCCTATGTATTTTGTATTCAACAAAGACTTGAGTAATAATTCTTTGAACTGCAACTGCAAATGAAACAAATGCCGAACTCTAGAACCCTGATAATAATTTTAAGCTGTGATAATTTTCAACTAGATATTTGACTAAGTATGATTCTAGATCACGCACTAAATCTATATTTTGAATATTATGTTATTAATATTAAATAAATTAAAAAATTTCTTTCATTTCCATTGTTTTGAATTCTGTCTTCGTAATTTTAAAACACATCGTTCTGCAGTAGCACTATAGTTTGGACGCCAGTCTGAAAATCAGAGTTTGCTTTAAGCTGAGGACGGCATAGAACTGCCATGTTTAGGCGGATTGCCAAAAGTTAGAACTTTTGAGCGGTGTAATGACTTATGGAAAGGACAGGAATCTGCATTATGAACTTTTAAATGAACGTTCAATGAAGTTTGCAAGCTGCCTAAGTATGCAATCATTCTTTGCTGGTGTCCAAATAGAACTAAATGACAGAAGCATGTCGCTGGGTCTGCCTGCAATGGCGTGAGCTCGCACTGAAATGCCGGGCTTTGTCAGGAATGAAATGGTTCTTAGGGTCTTGGCAGAATGAATGAAGACTCCAGGGAAGAAACGCGGGTGTTTTCTACCTGCAGGCATATTATTGATTTCCTATCTTGCTTCATGCCACATAATGTATGGTTATAATTCGGCGGATCAAAAATCTTCTATGGTGCTACCTAGTAATGTGGCTTCAAGCGAGAAATTTGTGCTTTGATGTGAACTACTCATTTTTGTGTGCCTTTAGTCATATGGCGAATTGATATTGTATTTTTTGTCCAGGCTTTTATGTGATTCTTTTTTATTCGTGGTTGTTAAAAAATAATAAAGCCATATTTACTCGTATTAATTGCCACTATGTATAAAGTTGATTTTTAACGGACCTTCCGTACGTGTTGTCACTAAAATGAATTGTTTCCTGAAGTGTTCATAACTTCATCTCAATGAAATTAGCTCGTGGTTGTTAATGAGTTTAGCCTGTTGTACGTTGCCTCAGGCTGGTGTATATATTTTTTTACTTTTCAAAAATTAAAGCCAAGATGTTTGCTTGAAAAACTGCTTTCCAAAATAATATCATTCGCAAAGTTTGTCTTCTGAACCTTCTTAAAAAATATCAAGCATTTAAAGCAACTTAATGCATTTCTTAGCGTGGTTGCTTGATATTTTTTAGTTCCAGCTAAAAAAGTTTATAGTGTATCCTGCTTGTACCCCGCCAGGACCATGACATCATTAGTTGCCGTTATTCGTGGCTCATAACTTTTATTAGCCAAAATAAAGTATTCTGGGGCGGTGGCATTTCTCTGGGGACTGTCAAGTCTTAAATGCTTTAGTAGCTGAGCTTTTTACTTGCAACGCCAGCACAGCATTTCAAAAACATATCTTCTCAGCTGTTGGATAAGTGAAGGCTGGAAATTTTTGCAGATGCATGGCTCACTGCATGCACTGCGCTCTAGGAAACGAACTCGCCACGTGGAAATTGTAAACGACGCTCAGCGTTCATATGATTTCAAAATTATGAAAATAGTAAACTTATTCTATAAGACTTATTCTTTGCTAAATAACTAATGCTTTTTAGATTTTTATTTTCTGCAGTTATAGGGCTTAGCTTTGAAACTTTTTGAACAAATTTCTGTTGGGAAAAACAAATAAAATTAGACGATGCTGTTGGAAAATTCTGACAAAAAACGTTTTCCTTTTTTGAGTAAAAAGTAAAGCTTCAATTTTATTGAATAATTACTTCAATATTTTATTACTTTAATGCAAAGGAGGCTGGAGATATTTTGGATCATTTTCAATTGATTTTCCTGCTTCGATAATTTATGAATTATAATTGTGTATTGAAGCTTAAATGTAAAAATGTCTGATAAATGCATGTGAATTTTGTGGGTTTGTGTGGATACTGTAGAATTGATGCGACCAAGTTTTCAGAATAATTTAATTATGATCTCTCCTTTTACTAAGTGACAACTTCAATCCATATTAATAAAAATTATTCACTGATATGGTTGTGATCGGTGACAGTTGATAAAAATAAAAAATTTCAATAAAATTTTAGGCGCGCCTGAACTCACACATATATTTTATCGGACGAGACGTTTACCTAAGAGTAAAATCGTTTTCCTAGATATATGCTACTTATCTTTCACATATTTCACCACCCATTATTAATTTTGTTCCTAAACCTCAAGCGGCTGCCTACATGCTTTAATGCGTAAATATTCTTGCTCGTCGCTTGGCCGTCGCATTTGGATATTATATCTCGCAACTTTCCCACGTAGGGGGATTAAAGTTCGCCTAAGCGTCGGTCCACAGATGACGCCTCGAATGCTTACTTTCCTGCCTCTCCGCTAAACACGGCGATATTTTGCCACTTTAGAGCGCTCACAATTTGCCGTCCTCGGCATGGCTGGTGGGTAGCCCTGGTAACAGCGATGCTTTTTTAGGTCTCCTTCTCTAAATGGGGCATCGTGTTTTAATTTAATTTGCATAATCAATAACAGGTATTTGATGTATTTATGTACATATTATTCATAGATTGGTGGTAAATCTAATAAACGCTAGTTGAATTTTTTTGTCAAACTTAATTAGTAACCTCTAGCATGGAAACGTTCATGATCGAGGTTATATTTTTACTTTGATTACTAATTTATTCAAGGCTTGAGTTTTTCGCCACTTCGCTCTTCTTGGAATGAGTTCGGTTTAATTTTTCCGACTCATTTCTCAGCGATGGGCAGAGCGCGCCCGCCAGCCCCGTCCTCAATGGCGCGTGGCGCTGCGGGGTGAGCGGGAAGCCCTCACTTTCGATGGAAATTTTTTTTCATGCGGCGAGAAAACCCCGCATCTTCCTCTTATAGTCCGCCTTTAAACAATTGCCATTGTAAGTCCTTCCTGCGCTTGGCTCGATTTGCGATGCTTGCCTGCCGAGAACTGCAAACTCGGCGCTGCTTATCCGTGTAGCACAAATGGAACTCGCGGACGCGCGTATTTTCTTCACGTTTTATTTGAAGCGCGGCCAAGTTTAATTTTCCGCCGTGTCTAGAAGTGACTTAGGCAATATTTGGTGGCTGTCTTGTGGGAATTATATTGTTGTGTTATTGGAACTAAATGCTGCGTGTAAATTTTGCCAGTTAACGTATTGTCTTATCCTAAAGTACTTTTTCATTTTGCAATTGAATTGCAGACTGATGACATTTATAATAGGTATTTGTATTAGGTCTCAGCTAGTACACGTTCCGTTAACCTTTCATTGCTTCGTTTGTAATATTGCACACTTTTTTCCGCACTAAATATGCGCGTTGTGCTCGACGCTCTTTCCTGCGAGATTCCCCAGACTTCTCCCATCAAAATCTAGCAAAGGCTTATAAACAACCACCGCAGCGAGACTTCACCATCCATCGGAATCTGCTCCATGCCTTTATATTTTGCCAGAGAATTTATTTGTCGGCGATGCGCCGTACAGAGCTGGCCAAGCCTTCAACTTTTTGTGTAGTTTTTTTCTTCGACAAAAGTCGCGAGGTCCTGGGCTTTCTGTGTCGACTGCATTTTCCCAGCTACTATCAATATCGATGCTCTCTCGCTCGAGCAAATCTTTACTGGCCTACACAAATTTTCCCTTCGGATTCACAGTAGCTCGCTCACACCGAATTCCGAGGCTTCTTCTGGCGCTTGGGCCATCTGATAACTGGCACAGCTCGTTGGAAAATGTCCTTGGAGGCTGTAAATCCGAAGACAGACGAGCTTACCTAACAGACTGTGTGTGTCGGTGCTGCGTTTCAATCGGCCGATGCAACCTCTCTCCCGCCCCTGTTTCTGAGGCTGCAGACTTTAATAGGCGGAATCGCATGTCATCATATCGTTTTTTTACCCTTGAATCATTCCGATTTATTCTTTAATTAATTATTTTAATTTGTGTAAATTTACATGCAAGCTAGAGTAGATGAGAAAATACCTACTCTATTTCGAACTTTATATCACTAGATCTATGTTATGACAGAGCATTTGGCTGAGACAAAAAAGCCAGTGATAATCAGTGCAGGGGCCAGTACTATTTAAAAGTTTATTTTTGTACAATTAAAAGAGTAGGATCAAATTTGTTTTCCATTGTTGTATAAAATTCTTTGAATTATTTTACGTGCTATTTACTTTCTGAATCTTCAGAAAGATGTAATTACGCAGATGTATTCAGTGCGCAAAAACGTTAAACATAAATTAATAAAGCGTTGCTTTCATCTCCATGTCAATATCTCTCATCTGTGTAATGCGCTACAATGTTCCATTGTCATCGCTCCCTTGTCTGATTGATATTGAAGGCGATGTAGCTAGGTTTATTTGGCCTTTGCATCACGCTGATTGTTTGTTCTAGTTTGGGTTGTGATATCTCCTGCTGCCTTTGTTGACATTTGATACACGGCGCTGCCAATTTCCCATTCACACCAACGCTGGACACACGCGTGAGCTGTTCTAAAGCCAGCATCCGGAGCGCATGGATGTCTTAGCTATTATGCTGAGCTCTACTTTAGAACTCATTATCTCAGTCTTGTATGGTAAATGTAAATAGTTTGATTGCAGTATGGTTCAGCTTCTTCTGTTATATCATTGTGATTCTACAATATTGTTTTATCTTCGCACTAGTCTGCGGGAAATTTGAAAGATGAATTAGACCAACATACTCCTAGAATCTCCAACGCACGGGGTTAGACATTAGCTGAAAATAAGTGTTTTTACGACATGCTGCTTATACTCATAACGACTGTTATGAAACGCAAAAACATTTATTTCTGAATGAAGGGAAATTATTAGAGTTCAATTTCAGATTGCTGTGATCAGTACGGAAGTTTCCTCAGCCTTTATTATAATATATGCACTTCGAAAGCTGTTTCAATTTCAGACTACGTACAGCGGTAACTCTAACAAGTTTGTAAATGGGCATGCTGCTTCTTTCTTTCCAATGAACAATAAATAGTCCCGAGAGAAAATAGCCCCGACGGCCTTCACACAGTTCCCTTCTTTTCAGACGGACTTCGAAATTATGCAATTGGCTCGCTTTAAGCGAGCGTTGCGGTTCTAGAGGCATTTTTTGGTGCCCGCTGGAATAGCAGGGGAGTTCATTATTTTAGGTCAGCATTTTCAGGGTCTCTGAACCAGATAAGGATATTGAGATCACCCTCCATGTCCTCCAAGATCGCCTTCATTGCTAATTAGAAAGCAAAGTTTCACTCGACCAGCAGTCTATAAAACTATATAAATTAAAAGGACCTTTTCTCCTGATGTTCATTCGTAAAAATTTTAACATTATTTTGAGCGAGCCTCGTAAAATTGTCGTTTCAGTCGGCAAATATCCTTATTGTCGAAACAATGTTTCTTAGAGAACGTTTAGCACTTGTGTTTTTGTCTTTTTTCAATAATATTTTGAATGTTCCCTTTGCGTTGAGCACTTTTTTGTTATTCTATCTACCGACCTTTATCAGTTCTCTCCTGACCCTACATGTTGTGGCCGGAAATTTTACTTGGAGGCCTGTCATAACGAGAATTTTTTGAGCTTTCATTAGTTTCATCAGCAATTGTGAGCATTTATAGGCCGCGTGTATTTCGGTTACGATTATGGTTCAAAGTTGCCTCGTGAAGTGCGAGCCCGAACTCATTGATGGCCTTACAATGGCACCAAGCGGCCTTAGTGAGACAGCTCCTCGTGACATTGCAGGATTCTAAAACACGTGCAGGAATGGTGAAAAACTAACAGGGAATTCTGTTATGTTTTCTCTCTAGAAGAAGCGACAACTTCTTCAGTTTATTTTCTCGTTCCCGACTCCAAATCATCAATTCTGGCGAATTTTTGACCTGAAAAACTGCGCACATATTTCCCGCAACTTCTTATGGTTATCGCTCATAATTTTCATTTACTTTCTTACGCTCATAACATACTAGTATAATTGCTAGCCTTTCTCACATTATCATTATTGGGCCGTTTCTTGTGAAATAGTGATATGGTTAATCCATATTATTACTACCATTACTCCTGCGCAATCTAATGATCAAGAGGCTCAGTAATATTAAGTTTTTTAGGGAACAACGTAGGCTGTGACAAACTGCAGACGACGTAGGCGCGTCAGATCGATATTCCATCTGCCAAATTCAGAAGAAACCATAATAAAAAACGTCATGTGCAGGGAAATTATTTACCCATGATTAGTTTTATCGATCGTTTGTAGGGGACACGGTGCCTGAGGGACCTTGTCATGGTTAATCAACTATTGTCTTGGCAAATTTGTGATATTATGTTAGTAGTCATATTAGTAGACCTCATAGTAGTTAGTCCTCAGATAACGACTCCAAACATAATATTATTTATTAACTTGTGTTGTTCTAATCAATGTTACCTTGATTAGTTCAGCACTGAAGTTGGAGCAAATATTGGACGGCTGTTGGATGAAACTTCTAGCACTCGTATGGTTGCACGCTTGAAAGTCGGAATATTCCCTTCCCCTTTATTTCGAGTCGCCTTTCTCCATTGCCATTAGAGTCCGTCTTCGTTTTCATGCCACAGGTTGAAAATTTTAGGCCGACCATCAGATTGAGTTGCCTCTGAATATTCGTCTATGATGTGGGATAAAGAAAAATTCGCGACACCTGCGTCAGCCACTGCTACTATTACTATTGTTATTGTTGCCACTACTGCTATTATTGCTGAGATTATTCTGGTTATTGCTACTAACGCCACCTCTACTGTTGCCGCCACTGCAGTTACGAGCTGCTAACGCTACCCCTGCTGCTGCCACTGCAGTTACGAGCTACTAACGCTACCTCTGCTGCTGCCGCCACTGCAGTTACGAGCTACTAACGCTACCTCTGCTGCTGCTTGGCTGTTAGTAAATAAGTTAGTGGCACACACCGATAAAACTAAACTGATGCTTTTTACGTCTAGACCTGTTGTCGCCCCTCGGAACATCACTTTAATGGATCAATTTTAGAATGGGTTGACGATTTTCGTTATTTAGGCTTAATCCTTGACAATAAAATGTCTTTTAAAAACATTTTACTTACGTTTGCCAGGGACTTAGCAAATCCCATGGAGTGTTACATGTTCTATCAAGTGTCTTACCTTTCTCCTCGTTAAGAACGCTCTTCTATTCGTTGTATTTATCTAAATTTTCTTATACCCTTGTAATATGGGGTGGAGTGCCTATCTGTACAAAAAAACCGGTTATCACGTTGATGAACAGGACACTGCGGTCAATCCTTAGGGTTCGATATGTTAACTCTGTCTCTTATACACATCTAGATGTGTATAAGAGACAGCGCTACCTCTGCTGCTGTCACTGCAGTTACGAGCTACTAACGCTACCTCTGCTGCTGCTGCTACTGCAGTTAGTAGCTACTAACGCCACCTCTGCTGCTGCCACTGCAGTTACGAGCTACTAACGCCACCTCTGCTGCTGCCACTGCAGTTACGAGCTACTAACGCTACCTCTGCTGCTGCTGCCACTGCAGTTACGAGCTACTAACGCTACCTCTGCTGCTGCTGCCTCTGCAGTTATGAGCTACTAACGCCACTTCTGCTGCTGCTGCTGCCACTGCTGCCGCCCGCCCAAGCGTCGCCCGGGCTCTTCCCTTGCCTTGCGTGACGACTTCGTTAGTGCTCACATTCCTGCAAGTGGGGAATGCAGCCCGCATAATTGATTATGCCACGCTCTGTACTAGAGACCTGCGTGGGCCTTCCATTATATTACCTAGCCAAATTAGTGACTCGAGGCATTACTTACAATGATACACGTGAATATAGTGGGACTGAGGCATTGCTTCCTTGAGATTCATGTCCCGTGCATGATTCATGTGGTGAAAAGTGGGTTTTATTTCCGACTTGAGGCTCTTCCTATCAACAGCATAAAGAATTTTATGAATTGTGTTGTGCGAATCCCCGCTTGTATTCTTACTATTTGTATCTTTACACAATATATTGAAAGTGTTCGTAATAATTTCTACTTTTAAAATACCGTTAGAATTTTTTAATATTTTACATTCTTGAAATAAATGTTTCTTATCGAAGCTGTGCCGTTTTATCATTTTGTTCCTTTTCTTCAACGAATTTTTAGACGTAAGTTTTACACAATTCAGTGTAGATATTTTGAATATATTCCGCAACTTAGAAGATAAAGTAAGTAAACACTTTTGCGTTGATTAGCATGACTGATTTCACTTATTTGTTTCTTATTCACTCTATAAATTCACTGCTATGATTTTTAAGAGTTCCATGGCAGCACGAATGCAGCTCTTGCTTCTCTGCTTGACTTGTACCCTGGCATCTTGAATATTTCAGTCCGTCAGATCTCACGCAGCTAGGGAATGCCTCCTTTTCTACCCGCGGCGGGTGTGAAACAATATCTTGAACTAAGGCGAACGAGTCGCACGACAATCACGCATCAATATTGCATTTATACACCGAGAGTTTGCTCTTGTTTATTCTAGCCTGTCTTTTCCATTTTATAACTCGCATACTTTTCAATCATTCCCCTTCACTTCAGAGAAAAATTCTAAATATTTGTGCTCGAACTACTCGATCATTGTTTGCTAACGAAAGCACTTCTCGCTCTCGTGTTTGTCTTTTTCAACACGTCCGACGAGTGCCTCCTTGTCGAGTTTTGTCTGTAATTTTGTCCTGCATGGCTACCGGGGCTAACCCCGTGACCTCCCCTGGAGTTGCCATATAAACAAGTCAGTTTTCTATTGCAGTATCGTGGTCCAAATAATACTATGGGGACAAAGGTCCACGTCCCGGTCACGCACAGTGCCAGGGCCCGCTTTTATTTCCTCGTCGAGTGTTTATTGCGTAGCCTTTTGTGTGCCGCGTCCTCTTCTGGCGTCGCCTTGCTTAGCAAAGCACTTGAAGCTGCTCTCAGGATTATATTGCTTTATTGCCTTAATAATATTTCAATTCGATGCTGGCGTATTCCCTGGCCATGATGAGGTGATGAGGGGTAGTGGTTAAAGACCGTGAAAGTGTCGCTCGGTGTTGAAAGTTACTTATGTTGAGTACCCAAAAAGTTGGTTACATTCGTTTCTACACTCAGAAACTTGTTATCATCTTTGTTTATTGTTGCAATATAGGCGGGAATTTTAGATGGATGTAAGTGGAGGAACACGAAAATTGGACGTCCGTAGAAGTACAATTGGTACGGTACTCTTCGTATTTATGTCGTATAGGAGACTTGATTAAAGATAAACGATTTCCATTCTCTTGGTCGTGGTTAAAGGTTGAACTCTTTTTATCAAACCACTCAAAATTAGCGTATTCACTCGTGTAAGGGAAATTCATCCCTTGTCAGATCTTTAATGTGGTCAAAATTATTTCTAGTTATACGGTATGATGTTACCGGTCAAGTTGGCTACCGTGTCGCGTGTGCTGACGTGGCATCACCAGGTTAAAGTCCGCGTTAGGATACACATTCATTATTTCGTTGAGACTTGGTCGGGGCGCACCTTCCTCTCACTGTGCTCTAGTGACTGTGTAGTCCCCCCTCAACATTGGAGATGAAAGTAATTTTGCTGAATATTAGTTGAAACAGTATTTTTGTGCTCACATCTCAATTTAGGTAGTTCAAGTATTGTTCAGGCATATCTACCGTAGGGCCAGGGGATATTGCCGGAGAACATTTGTGTCGAGGAATGATGATTGCCTAATGCAACATTATAAGCTGATACCTGTACGTAATCAGCCTGACTAGCGGTCAGAATTACGATTTTTTTTCTCGCGTATATTGAGAGACGCCGAGGTAGTTAGAGGAGTTGTTCAATTTCTCTGGATTTGTTAGGATTTGCAATTCCTAGTGTTCAGTGATTTGCGAGTTTGCAAACTGATTAATTTTCACTGTTAAATTTGTTTAAAAATGGCTGTAACCAAGATAGGAATATTTATTCTTTCTTGTAACTATAGAATGTTGTCTATGTGAATATTGGCAGCGCTGCTGTTTTTTTGTGCTATTTACATAATTGTGCCATTGTTTGATTATATAAGAGTAATGGCGTCGATACCGACTTTAGCCGAATTACGCTCCGAAGCAGTACAGTTGGGTTTGGAAGGGGATGCAGTTACCAGTTTTATTTATCAGCAGCAGAGCTTTTATCGTGACGAACGAGCAGCAGAAAGAGCGGCGCACAATGCAAATTTGGCTGCTGCGCAAGAGAGAGAACGTTTAGCTGCAGAGTTAGAGCGCGAGCGACGTGAGCACGAGTTAAGAATGTTAGAATTAAGGAACCCTCGCGATTCCGATGTTCAGTTATCTGATGCCGCTGCCAAACCTAAACTGCCCATGTACCGCGACGGCGAAGACATAACGTCATACATAATACGCTTTGAGCGCATTGCAGAGCTCCTACAGCTGAATCGCAGCAGTTATGCTGTGCGATTAGGAACGTTGTTGTCGGGTAAAGCAGTACAAATTTATGCTGCCCTATCTCCCGAGGTTACCGGTGATTACGATTCTCTTAAGAAAGCATTACTAAGTGGTTTCAATAAAACTCATGAGACATACCGAGAAGAATTCCGCACTGCGCGTATTGGTTTCGATGAGACCTATCTTCAATTTGCAACTCAACTAGGCCGTAAGTTAGATTATTGGGTAGAATCGCGCGGGGTGCTTAAAGACTATGCAAGTTTGCGCGAATTTTTCATCATCGACCAGTTTCTAAGTTCTCTCCCTCCACCTTTGCGATTGTTCATTAAAGAAAAAGATTGTAAGCAACTCGGCGACATTGTGACCCTAGCTGATAACTGGTCCGCAGCCCACAAAGCTTACCCTAAGGAGGCTGACGTAAAGGGAAACTCTCCGTTTCAAGCGACTGCATTTCGTAATCCTGCCCGCAACTTGGACAAGAGACCAGAGATGTCCAAGGGCTGTTTTTCCTGTGGTGATCCGGGTCATGTAAAGCGAAACTGCCCCCAAAATCCCATACTTTTCGCCAAGCCCAGCCCGACTTCACACTCTGTTCAATTTTGTTTGACCGATCCGACCCCAAGCAAATATCAGTGCTGTGGGACTATCAATGGATTGCCAGTGTCAAGCATTTGGCGTGATAATGCGTGCTCAGCCGTTATTGTTTCTGAAACCCTTTTTCCTGATATTAATGTTTCTAAATGTGCAACTGTTGAATTGTTTGATTATTTAGGACGATCTAACTTGTTTCCCTTAGTCAGATGTTACATTAGATGCAAATACTTTTGTGGTTGGACCGATGCTATCCTTGCTCCAATCAAATTCTGCACTGTGTTGATAGGTAATATCCCGGGAGTCATGGATGATAATTTCCCTGACGAATCCTTGACCGAGCCGCTCGCCGAGCATTGTACGCCCACGAACGATGTGTCATCTGTGCAGGCTGTGGTAACGCGATCCTCCGCTGTCGTCAAACCCTTGCACCCACTTATTGTACCCAAACTTAATCCCCTTAATGTGGATCACAACCAGTTCCGTAAATTACAACGATCTTGTCCTAGCTTAGATAAGACTAGATCATTTGCCGAATCTGGTGCCAGGGTAACTATGAAAGATGGGTCAGTATTTGGGTTTATTATTGATAAGGGCTTGATTTATCGTAAATGTTTTAATGCAAAAACTAATAACAGGATTGACAAATGTGCACTTGTTTTGCCGCTAGGATTTAGGAGAGCCGTTTTGACCAACGCACAGGAATGTCCTCTTACTGGCCACTTCTGTCACCGTAAAACTAGCTTGCGACTAAGACAACATTTTTTCTGGTCTTCGGTCACGACGGATATCAAGGCTTTTTGTGATAGTTGCGAGGTCTGTCAACGCTTCTTCCCAAAAAGTAGAACAAGGAAAGATGTCTTAGAGCCATTCAGATTCAGAGCCATTGATAGATTAAATACTATCTGGTGGCCAAGAACTCATCTTGCATGTAGAATACAATCCGTTGATTGACCTTAATAAGTTTAAGGGCTTAAACGAAGCCGGGCTATAAGTTGGCGATCGCACCGATCTCAGATTCCGCATATCGCTCTAACAAGAATGTAGAAGCTGATTTGCTCAGTAGGTGCTAGTAATTATTAAGTTAAGATGTTAAAATAAGATGAATTTCCAGTGTGATTTCTATTGTAATAGAATCTTTTTTGGGGGGAGTATTGTAAGGGAAATTCATCCCTTGTCAGATCTTTATTGTGGTCAAAATTATTTCTAGTTATACGGTATGATGTTACCGGTTAAGTTGGCTACCGTGTTGTGTTGCCTTCAGCATATAGTGTCATCTGCGTGTTGCCTTCAGCATATAGTGTCATCTGCGTGTTGCCTTCAGCATATAGTGTCATCTGCGTGTTGCCTTCAGCATATAGTGTCATCTGTGTATTGCCTTCAGCATATAGTGTCATCTGCGTGTTGCCTTCAGCATATAGTGTCATCTGCGTGTTGCCTTCAGCATATTGCTCCTAAGCTTGTTGTACCTTCAGCATATTGTTTCTTTATAAAGTTACGTATATTTTCAGTTCAGTGTGCCTATTATTCGTAGTTATCTGTTCATGTTATAAATTGTTAAATAGTTGAGTGTTCCGTTAGTCATTATTGTTGTAGTTGTCTCTGGTTAATAGATACTTGTTTATCTGGCTTTCATTTCTCCTTTGTTGAGGTTAGGTGGCAGTCGTGGCGGAAATTTATCGAATCAAATTGGAGTCGTCCCTAACTTGAACCTTACAGAGACACATGAGATTTTTGCTCCTAGATTATCTAAAGCAGTGTCAAGTTCAGTTAAGAATATTAACTAGTTAATGACTTTCAGACTGATTTTTTGGCCAGGAAATTTAGCTAGCAAGTTCGTTCTATTGTTTTTGGCAACATAACTAACATTTGCAAACTATATATAGGACATGATTTCCGTTCGGCTAATTACATAAAATTGAGAGACATTAAATATTTCACATAAATTATTAACAGCAATTATGTGTTCTGTTTGGAATTTTTTTGAATGACCTAGAATTAATGCCCCCTGTCAAAACACAGGGCACGATAATTCCAGTCAGCGACACCACCGTGCAGTTGTGAGACGCTATAGCATCTCTGTCCTTCGTTAACATCCTCAATTTCAAACGCTTATATGCATGGCGAAGCAATTTTTCATACAATTTCAATAAAATATTAACCTACCGGTTGATTTGGGGTCTTATTATTACCTAATATTATGTTATTAATATTATATAATAATATTATATTACCTAATACCTAATATTATATTACCTTAATATTATATTATTATATTACCTAAAATTATGTACCTAATATTATTATATTAGGTACATATTAATTTTCGGCTGAAATATTGGGGGCTTTTCGCATTTACCAATATAGTTGACTAATTCTGTTAAGACTTACTTGGATCATTCATCAACATGCCATTTGCAATTCCGGACTGTCGTAACTCCCACACCAATTAATATTATATTTTAAACACAACACTCCTATTAATACAATTTTTTCCAGCATTACTCGAGTAGATTCAGAGGATAAATTTAAACAAAGAAGACATCTCGGTAGTTATCTAAAATGATGTCACTTACCCACGCGGTTGCATGGCTCGTAGGTGTATGGTTAGCTAGCAGTTCTGGAACATTGAATAAAGCCGTCTTCAAACGTGTCTACCAAACCTGCGAGAACATCATCAACAACTCCGTTGCTGACAGTCTGGTGAGTTCCTAAATGGCTGCCTTGTTAACGATTTATCGTTTTATTTATTCCGGGAAGTGGTTGGGTATGGTCAATTCACGTGGTCAGAATAGATATCCAATATCAGTGAATATGAATATAAAGTAACGAGAAACATCAGGCTTAATTTTATAGAGGTACGAAGTTACGAACTCATATTTTTAATTCTCGAAAATGACTGCCAATTTGTGCTCATTTGTGCATTCGTACTTTCTACCTACTGATTTTTTATAATAAATTTTCCACGTGGTTCATTTCCTCGACTGAACTCCCCTTGAAAGACTAGATTGCGCTTCATAAAACTGAATCTGATATGCGTTAATAACTACATATTTCTTATCCCAAATATTATTTTTTTCTTAGATGAAACCTTGAACAACTTCTTGGAATTTGACAACATTCTCCTAAAAAATCACACTCCGCACTCACTACAAGATTACTCCGCATGTTTTGATAACTGGAATCAGACAACTTTCATATCAGGACATTGATCTATAACTGTTTTTTCTTTATTTGCGGTATTAAATTCTTTTGCAATAAATCGCATTCATGCATTTGAGACGCAATGATACTGAAATTTATGCATAGTATCAAGCTTAGATATGGTTGAATTTTCTAAGACGTTTACGCATTTTTTTCTCTCCGGTTATTACTCTGAAATGTGCCTAAAAATGAGCCTAAATGTACGTCAATATTACGAGTAGGCCTAATCACAGCTTACGAATTGGAGAAACAAACGAGCAATTTTTTTTAAAGGAAGTACGCTACGAACAGCAATAATTGGTCATAACCGAACGATCACTTATAATTGACCCAATAAATGAGTCTATGTATTCTTTTATCGGCTTTATACTTATGTGATGCGATCTTCCGGGCAAGGGGCGGTAAAAAAAGCGGGAAAAAACACCGGTAAACAAAGCATGAGCAATCATTTCACCGTAAGCTCATTTTCGCCGCTAAATTCTGTGTTCCTTCTTCAGATACTCTGCTCAGCGAGCTGTGGCGCTGTCAAGCAAGACTGCTTGGGTTTCTGCTTCTCAGCGTCGAACGCGTCGTGCGTGTTGCACAGTAAGCGTCCAGTGTCATAGTTTATTTTATATTTTTGTCACAGGCCGTTTATTCTTCCATATTTTTTCATCTGGATTAGAACTGTCATAATTAGTGTAGGAGTGTGTGCATTCGCGTAGATTAATGGAATCAATCTCCCATCACTGTTTTCTCATCTAGGATGTTTTCTGTGAACAGACCGAACATTAAATAATATATTTTCTATACAGTGCACTAGCTGTTTTATCCGTATACATATGAAAATTATTGGAATAATTTAATAGGAGTGATACCAAATCTACGATGATGAAAACGCATGCCTCACCCACGCCATAGACGACAAACCATAGGTAACATTTATTCTCGATTAGATTATTATTTATTCTATAATAACCTTTATTGTCGGCCAACTTCATAGAAGAAAAACAACCAAAATGTTTCTCCCACAAAAATTTCACTCACGGTGGTACTGATAGCATGTAAAACAATTATTTTAGTCGAGTATGGAATCAAATTAGTCGAGCATAGTATTTTCTAAATCATCCTTACAGCGATAAATAGTTTCAAGGGGAGCATTTCGGTTAAAATGAATTTTTTTTTGTTTACGGACGGATCGTTTTAAAACTTGGTGCACCTATGTAAAACAGAATTCTGACTGTTTTATTCGTGTGAATTTTTCGAAAAATCAAAGAAAACGTTAAATTAACAGAAAACTGCTGATAAAAGGGGTACTGTAGAAATCTATCTCATGCAGTATTTCTCTAATTTCCCCTTCCCCGCCCCCCTTATTCCAATATATAATTCAAACTATAACGAAATAGAAAAAAAATGATCGGATTGGTTTTAGATAATTTAGTTATGAATCGAATGGTATATTTTTCATTGCTGTAGCTTGAAAATCATAGGAGGAGATTGATTTCAAAGGAGCAAAACTTCAACTTTCCAGGAGAGCCGAAAAATTTAAATTTTTCCTCATTGAAGGTATACATTTCAGCTGTGAAATAACGAACGAACGCACAAACATGGCTTTGGGCATTTTAAATGCGCAAAACTTGGCGCTTTAAAATGACACTAAAAACCGGAAAAACCAAATATGTCTATTTTTGTCCGAAATGCTCCCCTTAAGGTTTCTGTATTACGTGGGATATATTTTTTTATAAAAAATATTTACAATTCCTATTGAATTGTGGATGTGAATTCCTATTATTGTGAGAATACTGATGTTTGTAGCTAAAATTTATTTATTTATAACAACACAGATTGGATGAAAATATTAATGCTTAAACGCATGAAATGTATTTATTTTAATATGAAAGTAAAGTATGACTAAGATTCAGTACTTAATTTTTTAAACCCATTGTAAATTGGGATGATTTATTTATCATCTTTCAGTTGGAATATATTATAACAACAACTCACTATTTACGTACACTTTGACATAAGTTGCCTTAACAAATTACATACTTTCAATCAAAGAAATAAGTGGGACTTTGTCCAAATAGCTATTTACTTTTTGCTTCGTGTGGGTCATCTTGACTCAGTTTAGACTGGCAAAAAAGCGTGTCAGTGCTACGTTCACTAGCCCTGCTCGTGTTGTGTGTAAGGAAGCGTGTCAACATTGGGCAATATTAGCAGCCTTTATGTAGAAAATATGCTGAAGGGAGGAATCGAAGTGAGGCAATTTTGTGATAGTTCATAATGTTTCAAATTGTTCTGGTTCAACTGAAAATGTCCCATCATTTTTGAGAATCTCGAATCTAATCAGTGAATAAATTTTTGACAAGTGTATATTTGTCTGTATGTGACAGTATCTTGACATGTTTCATCCTCTCAAAAACTAATCAACTTCTGAATGTGTTGAGGAAATTGTTTTGCGAATAATTTCATGCAGATACGAATGTTATATGTGGCAAACTCGGTGCCAAAAACTACCGAAAATCCGAGGAATTATAGGAATGAAGAGAAATTTCCACGCTTATCTTCACAACTTTGCCATCACTCATTATTTTAGGTAATTTGATCATCTTCGAAATGCTAGTGCTAGTCTGATTATTAACCTATCAATAATATTCTTTTATTTAATAACTTGTCCGAAAGCCATCTATTTAATCTCATGACCCAAAGCCATTGAACCTCATAAACATACAGAGTGATTCACAAAAACGTCCTGTTTTGTATTTCGCGCCAGGTAACCAGATGTAGGAAAAAGGCGAAAAGTATTTCATGTGGAAGGCAAGGTCATGAAGTTTTGTGTCCCGCCTAGTCAGTTGCCACCATGCATTGGACAAGTGAGCAGCGTGCGTTTGCTGTCTAAACGTTTTTTTAAAGCCCGTTTCATTATCGCTACTCAACGAGCATGCCGTACTCGGTTCCGTATTCTTCCTTCAGGTCAGGTTCCTGATCGGAAATCGATTGTCAAGAGGGTGAACACAATTAAGACAAGTGGAAGTATGAAAGCAGCGTCTCCGGTAGCGTAAAGAAGCTAATCATACGTTATTGGAGTGATAACAATCCGCGCTACCTCCATCAGCGGCCACTTTATTGTCGGCATCATTGGCCCTTATATCTTTGAGGAATACAAGCGCGCAGTAACGGTTTCTTCAGTTCGGTACACTCAAGAGATTGACGTCTTTTTTGCCAAAATTGGCTGAAATGAATGTCAGGCATGTCTGGTTCCAACAGGATGGAGCCACGGCCCGCATAGCGCGATGTTCAATGGATCTTTTGAGACAAAATTATACAGAGCGCCTCATCTACGTGAGAGTTGACCTTCTTTGGCCGGCCCGACCCCCCAATTTGGCTCCATGTGATTTTTTATGGGGTTATCTTACCTCAATTGTTTACAAGGACCGTCTAAGGACACTACCTCATGTGAACAACAACACACGCCAAGCCAGCGCCAACATACCCATCAATATGCTTCAGCGAGTTGAACGGAAACAAATCAATCAAATGAATGCATTGCCAATGGGGGTCGTCATTTGTCCGATGTCATATTTAAAACTAAGTAATACCAAAAATTCAGGTGATGTTTTTTCAATAAAGTTTATGGTGTAGAAATGTCTATACAAGTTCTTTTTATTGAGCTTTCAAAGCAGGAAGATTCCGTGAATCACTCTCTAGAAAACTGACACGAGATGACTTCGTAAAAGTTCAATTTATTTACCTACCTAATATTCATTCTGTAATGGTGCTACCTACTTTGAAAACTTTTGATTGAATCAATTATAGACCCTCACTTTGAGATGAAATAAAATCCATTAATTTCTTCAGAATCATCAGACCTCGCGAACTCCACGATGATCGTCGGCATGCGGAGCTACTCCTTCTACCCCGCCGCAAACCAATCCTCTGGCTTCTACAAGTGCAGGGGTTTGAACAGCTACCTTGGCATTCCGGCAGTGAGACAAATTACTGTTTGGGACGATAATAATTCTACAGATAGCTAAATGCATTTCGTGTTCTAATATGTAAAATCCGCTGTTAATTATTTATTCATTGCAAACTTGTTCTTCTGCATAAGGTACACTTATTTATGTGTGGAAGTTGTTTATGTGAAGTTTTCCCGTTTGGGTTTGGTTCAACGGAAGAAAGAAACTGAATATTGAAAAATCTATGATGTATAATTTCTTATACTGTTGTAGTAACATAGGCTCTCACAAGCTTTTCGATTCCAAATATTCGATTCCAGAATGCGTCTGAAGAGGCAGATTTGCGTACGGCATCTGGCTCAGCAAGCTCGATCTGGATAGGAATTGATGCTGTCGGGCGCAAAAAGACATTTCTCACTTCTGGTGGCCCAGCCGACTACGGAGGTGAGTTATTTGATATGTGCAACCACCAATAAATACATCAGTGATACAATCATTAGCTGGTCTATGAAATAAAGAAAAGAATTGATCTATTTAACAATATTTACGGGGACATGACTGGAATTTCTTGGACTTCGTTGATCTTGAGTCGGTTTTCAATCTCATTTCAACCATTCTATGAAGTTGATCATTCTGTTTGACTCCAGAAAGATAATGAACTAATATAATTTAAATGTCTACTAATGCTAGATTGCTAGCGCGATGTTCGAAAATAAATTGTTTAAGTTGTAAATCTAGCAGATAATTTAATTAGGTTTATTGTTTTACCTAAAAGCATCGTTAAGATGTTGATGAAGCCATTCAAATTCTTAAATTATGTAAATGCCAGAAGGAAAACCATTCAACTTTAATTTTATATTAGAAGTTTTTGAACACGTTATTTTATTTAAAAATATTTGTGTAGACCATAAATTAATGAATCCCTGTTAGTCCACTCCATAACGTTGCCCTACACAACATACAAATTGTCAATCTTCACTTTTGCTGATTAGAATCATCCAAAGGATATAGATGCTAATCAAATAGATGCAATTTTAAATAACAATAACGGTTGGAAAAAAAATCTAGTAACAAATTGTGCGCTTCAATTTTCTGGTCAGGTCGGACCCCGATGTACTTACCATTCCGCCCTGGTATGCCTGATAACTATGGGGGAAAAGAAGACTGTTTGGAACAAGTTGAGGACGGACTCAACGACAGAGTCTGCTCACTAATGAGGCCGTACGTCTGCCAGTCTTTTGTGCCGTACAGCTGTGTTGCGCTGCCTAATTCGGCCTACCCTGCGGATTACATGTGCTTCAGTCGACAATAATAATTAATTGAAGAGTTGATGTTAATTACTGGGTTTCTTCTATTTTGTCCACACTCTGTATTTTATAATTTTCAGATAGCTTGGTCTTACCCGACAGATTTTCACTTTTCTTTCAAATTCTTTTGCTTAAACACTAACCAATCCATCTATAAAATTGTTCAACTAATTTGTACACATAGGATCGATAAAGAACTAAAATTAAAGGAATGACTATGAGGTGACAAAAATCGGCTAAGAAAAAGGGAAATGAAACAAAATTAAGAGGCAGAAATAATCCAGGCTCAAGAGTGTGTTTGATTGCTTCATGCTAGTGAAGCAATATCTATGAATCTTGTGGAATCCATCAGTGCATCTTATAAATGCAAGGAAGAACGGGTCTTAAGTGCGTACATCGACAACGCAGCATGCAGGAATTTTTGGGAACTATAAACCAAGGCAAAAATCTGTCAGGTGACAATGTTGATACCATTCGTCACTGGATATTTCCTGATTGATGTTTTCCTTGTTGAAAGATAATCTCCTTCATATGCCATCTGTTCATAAGCATTTCCTTGTATTAACCTTTCCAGTTTATAAGTTACGCCCATGGTGACGTCAAATCGCGAAGCTATATGAGCTCTGCCCAGACGCGGAAACCCCAGTCTTGGGCCGAGAACAATCGTGTGTAAGCCCCTACTCCTGTCCGTATCAATCAGGACAGTAACTCCAAATTAATGTCAGAGTAGAAGATACAGTAACTCCAAATTAATGTCAGAGTATAATATACTCCATTAATGTCAGAGTAGAAGAAGTATGGATGAGTCTACATAGAGTAGACTCATCCATACTTCAACTGGGCGCCGAAGACATCAGTGTTAAAGCTCCAACTTATAATCTGATTATCCTAAACTGTAAGCCGAACTATAATCCTAAAAGTAGATTATATAATCGTTTACGCTGTTCCTCTATATCCTCGGATTCTGCTACATACGAACCACCCTCAGGTCAAACTTAATTACGATTCAATATCGCATCGTCCACTACCAAATCTTAACCTTTTACAAATCGCCGTAGTCGAGGAGACGATCGGCGGATGATAATGCCTGCAACAACTCCAGCCCCAGTACCGAGCCATAGGCTGGGTCTAACGTTGTCTAAATTGTGGCAACGTTACCACCGTACTTCTAGACCAGTGGTTCCCAAACCTTTTCAGGCTGGCGCCCCCTTTGGCTCCCTAGTGAATTTCTAGCGCCCCCCACAGACACGTATAAAAACATACGCCTCTTTCTTAAAATTTAGTACGCAGTTATTTTAAAATATAAAGGTTAAACACAAATGTGTATTTCACGAATTGAACCCCATTTAGTGAACCAATATGTTTTTAAGCTATTTTAACTGTTTCAGCATTAGAAACCTAGGACGTCTCGGGCAAATTTACGGCAGGACTCGTGGCCGGTCGCATGTCCAATCTCCAAATTCAATTATCAAATAATATCTCACAAACTAAAGAACGCAGCTCAATAATACTTGGAACATATATTCATCAGAACCTCACGGTGATTTTTAGCTCATAATTTTTTTTAAATTTCACCTTCATTCATGAGTTATATTGCGATAAGGACCGAAATTCGCAGTGATCAAAGAATTTCTTCAAAACTACTGAACAGATTTGAACAAAAATTTGAATATTCATTCCTAACTACCAAACGCTGATTTTTTAGCTTCTTCCACTTAAAAATCTACGAAATTAAAGGACTTTCCAATACCGTTATTCGAATTTCAGAGCCGGAATAATTTTTTTTATCTGTCAGTGTGGTACAAATGATCCGCAAGAATTCTCGATCGCCTTAAACATAAATCGGGTTGATTCAAAGAAATGTAACTAACACTAGCAAACGATTGAAGAATGTTAGGACATATTTTTTCAGTCTGAAATGTAACGATGACACTAGATTTTTATCAACTCACGGATACATAGGTACATGTTTCAATGCAAGCATATTAAAATTAATTTTCAGCAAGTTAGTTTCGCTTAGGATCATTGCATTTTTGTTCATATCATTTGAGCACTTCCCAGTAATGATCATCTTGATCAACATTATTCAATTCATCGACTCAAAAATTTTTCTAGTTGAGAATAAGTGCTGCGTGTTTCATATTTTCTTGTATAAACAAATGGTATTCGACGTATAAATAAAGCTTCTGTTCAACCGCTCTCCTTCCCTTCAGCCCAGTTATCATTTCAACCTTAGGCCCTT